>NC_142080.1:3447500-3650000 GCF_059756535.1 Pantherophis guttatus
CCTTTTGGAATGCTGTTGGTTCTTGAGTCTTGCCAGCGCCCCCTGCAGGCCAAAGAATATAGCATTTTTTAAAATTTACCGTATATTTCAGAGTATAAGACACGCCTTAGTTTTTGGGGAGGAAAATTTTAAAAAAGCTGATTGGCGGGTGGATCGGCCTCCCCGAATACCCCCAATCAGCTGTTCCCAGAGGTGAATTTTAGCAACAGGTTCCTCGGTTGTGAGCTCTGTGCCTTGCTTTTTTTTTCTGCCTCTGAAACTCTGTTTCAGAAAAAACTTTTTTTCCGGCCTCTAAAAGCCTCCGAAACAGAGCTTCGGGAAAAAAAGCCTCTGAAGCTCTGTTTGGAGGCTTCTTTTCTGAAGCTCTGTTTGGGGGCTTTTTTTTCTGAAGCTCTGTTTGGAGGCTTTTTTTCTGAAGCTCTGTTTGGGGGCTTTTTTCTGAAGCTCTGTTTGGGGGCTTTTTTTCTGAAGCTCTGTTTGGGGGCTTTTTTTCTGAAGCTCTGTTTGGGGGCTTCTTTTCTGAAGCTCTGTTTGGAGGCTTCTTTTCTGAAGCTCTGTTTGGGGGCTTTTTTTCTGAAGCTCTGTTTGGGGGCTTTTTTTCTGAAGCTCTGTTTGGGGGCTTCTTTTCTGAAGCTCTGTTTGGGGGCTTTTTTTCTGAAGCTCTGTTTGGGGGCTTCTTTTCTGAAGCTCTGTTTGGGGGCTTTTTTCTGAAGCTCTGTTTGGAGGCTTTTTTTCTGAAGCTCTGTTTGGAGGCTTCTTTTCTGAAGCTCTGTTTGGGGGCTTCTTTTCTGAAGCTCTGTTTGGGGGCTTTTTTCTGAAGCTCTGTTTGGAGGCTTTTTTTCTGAAGCTCTGTTTGGGGGCTTCTTTTCTGAAGCTCTGTTTGGGGGCTTTTTTCTGAAGCTCTGTTTGGGGGCTTTTTTCTGAAGCTCTGTTTGGAGGCTTTTTTTCTGAAGCTCTGTTTGGAGGCTTTTTTTCTGAAGCTCTGTTTGGGGGCTTCTTTTCTGAAGCTCTGTTTGGGGGCTTTTTTCTGAAGCTCTGTTTGGAGGCTTTTTTTCTGAAGCTCTGTTTGGGGGCTTCTTTTCTGAAGCTCTGTTTGGGGGCTTTTTTTCTGAAGCTCTGTTTGGAGGCTTTTTTTCTGAAACTCTGTTTGGGGGCTTTTTTTCTAAAGCTCTGTTTGGGGGCTTTTTTTCTAAAGCTCTGTTTGGAGGCTTTTTTCTGAAGCTCTGTTTGGGGGCTTCATTTCTGAAGCTCTGTTTGGAGGCTTCTTTTCCGAAGCTTCATTTCTGATGCTTTTTCCAGCCTCTGAAACCTCCGTTTGAGGAGCTGGGCAGGGCTACATTCAGAGTATAAGACGCTCCCAGATTTTCACCCTCTTTTTTTGGGGGGGGGAAAGGTGCCTCTTATACTCCGAAAAAATACGGTATTTTTCTGTGCCTTCAAATTGGTCCTGACTCTTTAGAGCCGTGATTGCAAACCTATGGCATGCATGCCAGAGGTGGCACACAGACCCCTCTCTGTGGGCACGTGTGTCGCCAGCAGCTCTGCTGCTTTCCAGCGTGGCCAGCTGTTCTTCACCAGGAAACGGCCTGAAAATGGCCTGAAAAAAGTCCGAAAAACTGGCCATTTTTGGGTTGGTTTTTGGGCTGGTTTTTAGATTATTTTCAGGCCTTTTTTCAGGCCATTTTCCGGCCGTTTTTTGGGCCAAAGAAGAAGGAGTCAACCTAGTCTCCAAGGCACCCGAAGGCAGGACAAGAAGCAATGGATGGAAACTAATCAAGGAGAGAAGCAATTAAGAATTGCTGGAATTAAGGAGAAATTTCCTAACAATGAGGACAATCCACCAGTGGAACAGCTTGCCACTAGACGTTGTGGGTGCTCCATCACTGGAGCCTTTTAAGAAGAGACTGGAAGGCTGCGTGTCTGAAATGGTTTAGGGCAGTGATGGCTAACCTTTTTGCCATCACGTGCCAGGAGGGAGGAGCGGGGGGGGGGTCGCATGTGTGTGTGGCCACACCCATAATTCTATGCGCCCCAACCCCACATGTATGATCCCCCCACTCCCCATGCTCCTGGCATGCGATGGCCCAGGAGGCCCTTTTTTCTTTCTCACCTGGCTCCAGGGCCTCTCTAGGAATCTGGGGAGGGCGAAAACAGCCTTCCCCATCCCCCTGGAGGTTCTCCGGAGGCTGAAAACAGCCCGTTTCCCTACTTCTGATGGATCCAGAAGACCCGAAAATCACCTGGCGGAGCTGAGCTCGCGTGCCCACTGATATGCCTATGCGTGCCACCTGTGGCACGCGTGCCATAGGTTCGCCATCACGGGTTTAGGGTCTCCTGCTTGAGCAGGGGGTTGGACCAAAAGACCTCCAAGATTCCTTTCAGGTCTATTCCGAATGATGGATTCATCCAAAGTGTCCTATTTCAGGTCTCAAACTCATACACGCACAAATACACACACACACACACAGAGTTAGTAGGTCAGGAAAGCCATTTACTCAAGGTTGGCCAGATTGACAGCACCCAAGGGAAGAAATATCGATCAACAAATTAAAGCTTTCCGGAGTACTTTTGTTCTCAAAAGGAGCGCGCAGAAGAATAGTCAAAATCCAGTCCAAAGTTCAGAGAGCCAAATCAGATTTGTCAAACAGTCCAAAGATCAGGGTTTCGGGAATCACAAGCAGAAACCCAGGAATAACACACTACAACAGAAGACCAGAAGAGGAATATGGTTCAGGGGTGCCTCTTAAATCAGTCTACAGCCAGCTGTCTTTAATTAAGAAAGTTATTCCCGTTGCTTGGCAAGGAGCCTCACTGAGCATCTTCGCTCTGCTCTATGGTCCATGTCTAAGGACCGAACGTCATCATTAGACTGCTCCAGCTGTTGTGATGGAACTTGTGTGAATCGGCCAAGCCTGAGGTCTCCTGAGGCTGATGTTCCCATTGGTTTAGCTGGAGCCGCTTCTTCAATGTGCGAATCGTGGGCTGTGACACAAGGTCTCTTCTCTTCTGAGCCTGCTATTCCTGAGCGAGAAGCCAATTTCCTTCCCCATCTCAGGACCTCCTCCACAGGTAGGTTTGGATGGACTGAGCTCTCGCACGGTCCTTAATGTAACCCACCCGATCGTCCGAGATAGTAAAAGAAATATCGACAAACCAGCTGAAAAGAGAGGAGAAATTCTGGTCAAAGGAGGTGCGAGATTCTGTTAACGTACAATAAAGTAGAATGAAGTAGAATTAGTGTCAGCACTTCAAGCTGCATTTACTCTAGTGCTGACATAAGAAGGAGAAGCGGAGGCGTCTGGACTTTTCACCTACTTATTTTCTCTGGAGATAATATCCCCTAGGAGATGGATGGGAGGGGGGAAATTCCTTTGAGCTGGAGCAGTAGATTAGGGGTAGCGTGATTTGGAAGATGGCCAATGAGTGCAGAGGAGTGGGGAAAGGAAAAGGAGGGTTTTGGGTCAGGAAGTCAGTGTTGGCTACGATGGAGTCGGAGTTAGAATGTCGTGCTTAATAAATGGAAGTTTTTCATCAAAGACTTTGTTCGAAATGCAATTTATTTGAGACGACTTCGAAACCTGACAATTAGCTTGTTTAGTTGTATTTCCTGTCTGGAAGGCTGACGACAATTTTGCAAGTCTGGAATTACACATCTCTCACTGTCTGTTTTACAGACTGAGAAACTAGGGAAGGTTTCGTCCGAGTTTCTTTCTCTGCCCTTTATGCAGCCATGGGCTACGCTGTCTCTTATCTAATTGTTCGTCTTTTTCCATCTCCCAAGCTTCACACCAGCCCACCGTATTCCCAATTCGGGGTCCTCCAGACCCTCTCCACTTACTCGTTCAGCACCACGGCTACTGCAACGCCATCGGGTCTCAGGAAAGCTGAAGTCTTCAACTTACACATCTCAAAGAAGCAGTTGGAGGTGAGAGCAACTCGCACGGAGCCTTCAGGGATGAATTTGCTGGCCGGAAAAGAGAAGACGATACTATTGGACCGAGATCAGTACAGATAGTCCATATTGACTGGTTCTCACACAACCCTTGTAAGTATTCCCCCATGGTCACATGATCAAAATTTGGGAGCTAAGCGACAGGTAAAAGATAAAGGTTCCCCTTGCATATACATGCTAGTCGTTCCCGCCTCTAGGGGGCGGTGCTCATCTCTGTTTCAAAGCCGAAAAGCCAGCACTGTCCGAAGACGTCTCCGTGGTCATGTGGCCGGCGTGACTCAACGCCAAAGGCGCACAGAACGCTGTTCCCTTCCCACCAAAGGTGGTCCCTATTTTTCTACTTGCATTTTTTTTAAGTGCTTTCGAACTGCTAGGTCGGCAGAAGCTGGGACAAGTCACGGGAGCTCATCCCGTTATGCGGCACTCGGGATTCGAACCGCTGAACTGCCGACCTTTCGATCGACAAGCTCACCGTCTTAGCCACTGAGCCATCGCGTCCCCTTCAGTCGCAGACTACTGGTAACTTAATCCGATACACGAACGATTAAATGCAAAACTGCCTCTTTCCCTCCATCACTTCCTCGGCAAGCCTGCGGAACTCCCTGCCACTGGATGAGTCCATTCTATATGGCATCTGTATTATTCTTTTTTCCTCATCCTCCTTTTCCTCCCCACTTTGCAAAACCGGTCTCAGATGATGAGTTTACCTGAAATGTCCCAGGTGATAAAACATGGGCTGTTTGTAGAATTCATCTTTGAGGGGGTTCACAATGATGGGGCTGTCCACGGGATTGTCCACCCAGTTGGGACCCCCTTCCATGTCCAGGGCCAAGTTCCAGTCAATCCACCCGGTGACAAAGTGGTTGAGATTCTGCAGAGACCAAAAGCATCAGGGGCTCTACCGGTTGCATTACAGCCCGAATCTCCCTTCCCTTTGAAAGCCAGGGGGAAAAAAGCAGACATTTCTGGGTGGAGCAAACTATGAAAGAATCAAACTTCAGACCATGGTCTGCCTTGGACTCGGGGAAAACTAGAGAGGGAAGGTTCTCTAAAGATCAGAATTTGCCCCCAGAAGTTATGGTTGCTCCAACACTTAGAGGTTTTAAGGAGAGATTGGACATCCACTTGTCTGAAATGGAATAGAGTTTCCTGCTTCTATTATTCTGCTATCCTTCCTTCCTTCCTTCCTTCCTTCCTTCCTTCCTTCCTTCCTTCCTTCCTTCCTTCCTTCTGCAGGGGATTGGACAAGAAGACCTTCCAACTGTGTTATCCTTCCTTCCTTCCTTCCTTCCTTCCTTCCTTCCTTCCTTCCTTCCTTCCTTCCTTCCTTCCTTCCTTCCTTCCTTCCTTCCTTCTGCAGAGGATTGGACAAGAAGACCTTTCAACTGTGTTAACCTTCCTTCCTTCCTTCCTTCCTTCCTTCCTTCCTTCCTTCCTTCCTTCCTTTTCCTTCCTTCCTTCCTTCCTTTTCCTTCCTTCCTTCCTTCCTTCTGCAGAGGATTGGACAAGAAGACCTTCCAACTGTGTTATCCTTCCTCCCTCCCTCCCTCCCTCCCTCCCTCCCTCCCTCCCTTCCTTCCTTCCTTCCTTCCTTCCTTCCTTTTCCTTCCTTCCTTCTGCAGGGGGTTGGATAGAAGACTTCCAAGATACCTTTCCCTCCCTCTTTCCCTCCCACCTGCCTTCTTGAGGAGGGGGTTGGACTAAAAGACCTCCAAGGTCCCTTCCCGCTCTGTTATTCTGTTATCCTCAAGCCCACCCCTCCCTAAAGCAGAGTTTTAGTGTACTGGCTCAGCTTCCCAAAGATTCTACAACACCCTTTGAAGAACCAGAAACTGCGAGGACGTTTTGACGTCCATTCCTGCCCTTCTTATCGTCGAAGGGCTACGAATTTTTGGTCGTAGCAAGGGGGTCCCCTTACCGTCAGGATGTTGCTGCTGTAATAGGTGCCTCTCTCCCAGCTTCCTAGTATAACCTTCATGTCCCAGTCCAGATAACCATTGCAAGCTTCGGTGTAGAGCAGGAAGAAATCGGGGTACAGGTGATGGGTAACGTCCAGAGTAAGTCCAGCTGGGGTGACCGAGTCAAAATACCAATGAATGCCAATGCCGGATACGAAGGCTGCCGCCGTATTATTGCCAATCACCTGTCAGGGTACAGAGGGAAGGAAAAGGAGCTTCAATCCCGGCAGTCCTCGGCTTACAACAGCCCGTTTAAAGTTACAAGTTACTTTCAAACTTGTTCAAAGTTACAACAGTGCTGGGGGAAAAAAAATCG
This sequence comes from Pantherophis guttatus, assembly GCF_059756535.1. NCBI lineage: Eukaryota > Metazoa > Chordata > Lepidosauria > Squamata > Colubridae > Pantherophis > Pantherophis guttatus. The sequence continues at coordinate 3,453,727 of NC_142080.1, forward strand.
ACCGATGATTGTGGTTCACACTTACGACCATTGCACCTTCCCCACAGTCACATGATCAAAATTGGCAACCAGCATGTACAAGGTCATCCTCGACGTATGACCACAGTTGAGCCCCATACGTCCGTTGCTAAGTGAAACATGGGTGAAGTGAACGTTGCCCCTTCCTCACCGTCCTGTAGACGCGAATCGGCGCAGTTGAAAGAGTGAGTCACACGGTGGTTAAGCGAATCTGGATTCCCTGTGGACTTCGGCAAGGTCGGCCAAGGATGCTACAACTGTCCTAAGTTCCGGTCAGTTGCCAAGCTTCTGAATTTTGATCACATGACCATAGGGAATACTGCCACAGTTGCTACCTGGGAATAACGATCCTAAGTCACTCTTTTTCAATGCCATCTGTCACTAAACACATGGTGGTAAGTCAAGGATTTCCCCCGTCGTAGTGTAGATACGTCGAGGGGTGGGTTTCAAAAATTTTAGCAAGGGGTTCTCTGCCCGGTTGCTGGGTGGGCTTGGCCTCCTGCACCATGATGGAGGGGGATTTTTTTGCCCTCCCCAGGCTCCGGAGGCTATCCTCAAGCTTCCAGGAGCCTCACCAGGCTCTGAAGGCCCTCTGGTGGCCAGAAACAGGCCGGTTTCTGGCCTTCCCGAATTTTTGGGAACCCACCTGGTCGGCCCAGTTCGGCAAGTGACACCTCCCATCATCAAGGATCATCAGGCGGACATCGGCATGAGGGCTGGCGGCAAGGGCGGGCCCCAAATCTTGAATGATAAAGTCGCGCTGATCTTGCGGCGAGAAATAATTGCAAGGAAAATCTTCCCGACTTATGAAAAGGGCCGTGACAGGTTCGTTCTGAGAGCTGAATGCCCAGAAAGTAATATTGTATTTGGCGTACTCCTCAAAGAATCTAAATTCAAAAAATCAGAATAATGTTGTAAAAATGCGATTGTCAAGTTTCGATGCTATCTCAAAATAAATGAATTTCCAAACTACCGATCTTTGAGGAAATTTTCTCTTTATTGAGCATAGTGATCTGTCCCTGGCTCTTTCGCGGTCAGCACTGACCTTTGCCCCCCAATCCCTCCCTTTCCGATCCCCAATTCTCTGCGTCTCATTGGCTATCTTCCTAGCCACTCTCCTCATCCCATCTCCATCAGATCACAGAAATGTCCCCCCCCTCCTCCCATCTCCGAGGAAACAGAATCTTCAAAGGAATTAAGTAGGCAAAAGTTCAAGCTTCTCCTCTCCTTTCATATGTCAGCGCTGGAACGCTGACAGAGATAGGATCAGCTTGGAAATATCCCCATCCTTCTCCAGAGTAGGGTGTGGAGACAGAGAAGGGACTAAACTTCTCCGGGCATATTGTCCCACTGATTTCTTAATCTCTATCTACAGGGACTCTCAAAAACGTCTGTCGGTGGGTGGGGCCAGATCACGATTCGGGGAGGAGTTTGAGAAAGGGCGGAGCCACAAAGCAGGCGGGACTTGGCTAGGGGAGGAGCCTGCTAAATTCAAAGTTTAAGAAGCCGTTCCTAAAGCAGACGAGATTGAAAAAGTTATTTATTACCTGATAAAATAACGAGCCCAGGCCTTGTGGTAGCGATCGCCTGGTTCTCCCTTTATCCTGGATTTGCCATAAACCTTGTTGTTGACCCTTAGCCAGGCAGGACTGGTCCAAGGGCTGCTGACCAGTGAGAGGGGTCTCCCGGTGAGGGCCATGATACGATGGAGCAGGGGGATCTGTGGAGAGAGACAACAACTGTTTCCGGGGATGGCCTGATCGACGCTCCACAAGACCGTTCACACCATCTCCTTGTGGGTTTGTTGACTTTGACCGTGTTAATCCCGGAGCTCTGCAGGCAGTCCTCCAGTTATGACCGCCATGGAGCCTGCCCATTACGGTTGTTAAGCTGTAGCAGGCATAAAATGGTTACCAACCCAACTGATCAACTGTCAGACTGCGATGCTATCTCAAAATTAAATGAATTTCCAAACTGCCAATCTTTAAGGAAATCTTTCTTTAATTGAGCACAGCCACTGGATCATGACTCCACGCGGACAAGACTGACCTTTTGCCCCCCCAATCCCTCCCTTTCCGATCCCCAAATCTCTGCTTCTCATTGGCTGCCTTCCAAGTCATTCTTCAGACTTCTTTTCCTCGTCATTTCCCAGGAATGTGCCCCCTCCCCTCATTTCCACGACAACCCGACTTCAAAGGGATTTAGCAGGCAAAAGTTTCAGAGTTTATCTCTCGCTCTCCTCTGCTCTCTATGCCAGCGTTGAAACGCTGACATCAACATTTTTCCCAGCGGTTGTTAGGCAAGCAACCTCCTTCCCCTTCCTCCCCCTCCCCTTCCTCCTCCCCCTTCTCCTTTACTCCCTGAACCCCTCGCCCTTCTAACACTGATGTTATTACTTAGTTGGGTAATGGAACGTCTTCAAGGAAACCACCAAGCTTAGAGAGCACCAAGGATCCCACAGTTTTCCTCCTCCCCTTCCCCTTCCTCTTCTCTTCCTCCCTTTCCTCCTCCTCCTCTTCCTCCCAAACGCCACCTCCTTCTAGCACTGATGATGTTAGCTAGTTGGGTCATGAAACGTTTGCGAGAAAACCACCAAGCTCACAGAGCACCCAGGACCCCACAACTCTATTTGGTGTGCCGAACTCACCCTAAGTTTGGTGTCTTCGGGGGCCAGTTCAAAACACTTCAGTTCGAAGTCATTCACGCAGCGGTCATCGTAAGTATACGGCCGCGTGGAAAAGTCGGAGCAGCCAATGGGCCAACGCAGCAAATTGTACTCAATTCCTGCAGAAGCGGAGAGAGAGAGAGAGAGAGAGGAAAATATTCCAGTCTTCTGATTTTCACAATCAGAAAAAGGAAGAAAAAAAGGATACAAAACTTACGTCCATGAAAGAAGAAGAAGGAGGAGGAGGAGGAGGAGGAGGAGGAGGAGGAGGAGGAGGAGGAGGAGGAGGAGGAGGAGGAGGAGGAGGAAGAGAAGAAGAAAAATCACAAAGTACCGGGACTTGCAAATTGAAGTTGAGCGACTGTGGAAAAAGAAATCGTGTGTTGTCCCGATTGCAATTGGAGCCCTCGGAGCAATACCCAAAGGGCTACCCCGCTATTTATAAATTCTAAATTTGCCGGACTTGAACATTTTGACTCTACAAAAAACCACCTTACTCGGAACAGCTGACATCCTCCGACGACACCTTAACAGTTCCTAGCTCCTTGGTTAGGACTCGAGCTGCTGAGCTATTAACCAGCCTCAAAGGCTGTGAATCTCACTAAAGATTAACCAATAATAATAATAAGTAATAATAATAATAATAATGACGCCATCAATACCATCTCATAAAGATGGTTCTTCGTCAGGGAGCATCTCATTCCTTCTCCCTCCCTTTGCTTTTTCCTTTCCTGCTATGCCTTTCAGTCCATCCGTTCTCACTGAATTTGCCCTGAATTGCTCTCTTCCTTTTTCATTCATTCTCGAGCATCCCGGGGATAAATCGATTCAATTCAAAATGAAAAATCAGTTTTATTTTCTGCTCATCAAACATTGGTGCGTAAAGTCAGTAAAACGAGGTTTAAAAAAACAAACAAACAACTTTCTTGATTGTTCAGACCGTATGCCCGCAAACAAAGATCGCCATTCTGCTGGTAAACGCAGTTTAACTCTGCCAGGTTTTTTTTTTTCATCCTTGCTTGGAGAAAGATAAGAGCCTCAGGGTGTTAGCTTTCCCTGAGCGGCTAGATTTCATTGGGTGGATGTTTGGGTGGTTTAGGGGTGGGGAATTTGTGGTGGATAGGGTGTGGGGGGGTGTTTGGGGCAGGGGTGAAATCCAGCAGGTTCTGACAGGTTCTGGCGAACTGGTAGCGGAAATTTTGAGTAGTTCGGAGAAGCGGCAAATACCACCTCTGGCTGGCCCCAGGAGTGGGGAGGGAATGGGGATTTTGCAGTATCCTTCCCCTGGAGTGGGGAGAGAATGGAGATTTTACAATATCCTTCCCCTGGAGTGGGGTCGGATGGGGATTTTACAGTATCTTTCCCCTGGAGTGGGGAGAGAATGGAGATTTTGCAGTATCCTTCCCCCAGGAGCGGGGAGGGAATGGGAATTCCCTTAAAACCATGTTGTTCCACCAGGCTGGGCTGTCAATGTAAAGATTTTAATTGGTTTTAAGTGGGATTTTAAATTTGGGGTTTTATAAATTGGGCCTCTTATTTAATCATTTTAATTATTTTTAAATTTTGTCTGTCTGTGTGTTTTTAATTAGGCTGTACACCGCCCTGAGTCCTTCGGGAGAAGGGCGGTATAGAAATAAAATAAAATAAAATAAAATAAAATAAAATAAAATAAAATAAAATAAAATAAAATAAAATAAAATAAAATAAAATAAAATAAAATAAAATAAAATAAAATAAAATAAAATAAAATAAAATAAAATAAAATTTTGCAATATCCTTCCCCTGGAGTGGGGAGAGAATGGGGATTTGTGGTATCCTTCCTCTGCCACACCCAAGCCACGCCACGCCCACCAAGCCACACCACGCCCACCAAACCACACCACACCACACCCACCAAGTCACACCACACCCACAGAATCGGTAGTAAAAAAAAATGTGGATTTCACCACTGGTTTCGGGATTGTTATGTGTGTTGGGCCTGGTCTTTGGGTGTTAAGTAAATTTCGTTGTATGGGTATACTGTGTATACACGTACAATGACAATAAAGTTATTATTATTATTATTATCAAGGGGTCATTCCCAATTTTCTCACCTTCTTCGGAGAAGTAAGAGCGGAGAAGTTGGTTTTGGGCTGCATAAGACAAATGTAGGATGTTGATGGCCGCAGAGTCGGTGAGCGACCCGCCGAAGCCTTTGATGTATTGGTGCCGAACGGAGGGATCGTAGGTGTAGAAAATTCCACCTGAGATAACAAGAATGAACAGAATGAGCAAAATAAGGAAGGGACCCTTACAGGTCATCTAGTCCAACCTCCCCAGATTTACCGGAAGCTCCTGACTTGGCAGCTGTTTTCCCTTCGCTCCGCTCCAACCGTTGGCCGTCCCTGCTGGTTGTGTACTTGACAAAGCTGCCGACGTCAGGGAGGGAGACCGGGTCCACCGTGTCGCAGTACGTCGCGTTGCAAACGCACACCATTGCAGTTGCGTGAAGGTATTTAGGACTACAGGGCTGGCGTGCTAGAGATCGACCAAAATTGGACAGGGGAGGGGGGAAAGTAGGTGAATTTAGTCCCCGCCTACCAGCGCAATGGAGCCCCGCCCACTTTTCCTTCCGGCTCCACCCACAAAAGACTTCCCGAAGGCTTCCCCACTGACCTCTGACTTCAACCATCCCTAAGAAGACAAGGAACAGCGCCCCCAAAGCATTTCGTGTCTGCATAGCAGCCTTGAAACATCAGCCTCCGAATTTTAGAGAAAATTGCCTGCAGGGGGAAGAAAAAAAAAGATGGATTTTTTTTGGGGGGGGGCATCCTTTGCAAAGCTGTTAATTTATTCATGCATGGTTCCTGCAGCCCAAATCCTAAATCTACCGCCTCCTCCCAATCTATTCTATACAAGAACCTTGGTGGCGCAGCAGACTAAAGTGCTGTTAAGTAGCACCAGCTGCTTGCAATTACTACATGTTCAAATCTCACCAGGCTCAAGGTTGACTCAGCCTTCCATCCTTTCGAGGTAGGTAAAATGTGGGGGGCAATAAGCTGACTTTGTATAAAAAAAAGAACACCGCTTAGGGGGGGCCGAGAGCCCTACTAAGCAGGTATATACAAAAAAAGTATGAAGGCTATTGCTTAACGCATTGTAAGCTGCCCTGAGTGTCCGGAGAAGGGCGACATATAAATCGAAGCAATAAATAAATATTCCTTGCAGGACGTAGCCCCCACCACACCCAGTGACTCTGCTGTAAGGTTGGGAATCCAAGCTAGACCGATTTTATCTACCAGATGTTTAGCCTATTCTTCCCAAGGACCCGTTCGGTCAGGGATCAGCAACCTGTTGCTCTGGTGCTTCCATCCGATCTACAACGAAAAGTCCTTCCGATGCTTGTAAAAGCAAATCAAGCCATTAAAAATGTTGGTTCATCAACAGCCAAGAAGCAGATGTTAAAGACAGAGACAAAGATCCAAGAGAGGAATTTGAGAGGCATGTAAAAAAAAAAAAAAAGCATAGCAATTAAAGTATTGAAGCGGGCAAGAGACGATGGATAGATGATTTCTTTTTTATGTTGTTCTGCTTTGCTTTTCTCTCTCCTTTTTTTTTCTCTTTAGGTAGGTGACATGAATAGAAGTTAGGTAGGATAGAAAGAAAGTGTCTTTTAATAAAGGGTGACGTGATTAAAAGTTAGAATAAGAGACAGAAATAAGAGAAGGGGGAATATTAGTGTATACGCTTTTATATAATAAAATAAGAGAAAACATGGAATAATTGAACAATGACCGATTGCCTTTCTAATGTTCCCTTTGATCATGCCTAATAAAAAGATTTCTGGTTCTAATTCAATAAAATATTTAACACTACATATAATTACGGTGGCTAAACTGGCACTAGGACAATTGTGGAAAACAGATCGTTTGCCAACGGATCAGAAGGTAATACAAAAAATTTATACATGTGCAGAAATGGATAAATTAACCGTACAATTAAAAGACAAGGAAGACTCAAAATATTTTAAAGTATGGAATAGATGGTACAAGTGGATAAATCAAAAGAAAAAAGGGTAAAGACAAAATTCAGGAAAAATCAAATGTAATAAATAAGCACCGTCAGGTAGATAGAATAGGTAATAAGTCACTGTTTATATATGTGTGTATATATAATTACATATATTTAGTTTATTTGTGGTGTTGTGTACTGTATATATAATTTTATGATTGAGAAAAATTTGTATATTTTTTTCTTTTTTAAAATATTTTTAAACTTAATAAAGTTTGTTTTTAAAATTCAAAAAAAAAAAGAACAATGACGGATTGCAACTTAATATAAATGTGTATCATTATTAGAAATATATAAGTTGATTGAATGTAATAACTATGATGAATTCTACTAGTTTTATTTGTATTAGAATGTATGACATCCAGGTGCCACGCTGTTCGTGCATTGATTTGATATATTTGTAAACAATAAAAAAATAATAAAACTTAGGAGGGCGGAATGTTGGTTTGAATTGCCAGAGGTTTTACACCACAATCGATATGTCGGGTTGGTTCCCCTGATGCATTTATAAGACGGTTTAGCCCTCAAGCCGCACAAGTCAAAAGCGCCGTATAAAACATTCCCCACTTATTCCACAATCCTAAAATCACTTTATCCTGCATCTCGCAACCCTGAAATACTTTTCATCCAATTTGCAATCCCGTTCAAACTTGTTTTTCCTTTCTGCGATCCTGAAATTATTGTTTCCCCCATTCCACAATCCTGAAATACTTTCCCCCTAATTTGCACCCTGAAACCATATTTTTCCCCCATTTTTCGGAAATCAGAATTTTCCCCGTTCTGTGATCTTGAAATCACTTTTCCCCTCCATTCTACGATCCTGAAACTGCCATCCCTCCTTTTAACCTGGCACCGTAATAAACACAGGATTGTAGGTGACATTCCTACCTGTCGGACGCTTTATTTCAGAACTTGGAAAGCTGATGTATAGTTCCCAGGGAGAAGAGAATAAAAACCAGGCAATCGTAGCTGCTAGCTCAACTCTTGTATGCTTGGAGGGAAGCCAACAGCTCTGGCAGCAAAATTTACGACGCTCATCTAAAATGAGAGCTGGAAGACCTGACTGGCTTGGCCAGAAAAATACAATTAAAGAACTTCCACCGAATGTCAGTTATTACCTGGATGAAACTAAAGGAAGTTAGAAATGGAGAACTGAAGCTGAGTCAGCAATTCCAGAGGAATGAAGAAGTGGATAAGGAGAGATCTGGAGATCACCCAAAAGTGCCTCGGGCAGTTGCTCCTCACAAGAGATCATGTCAATTGTCTTCAGCAGGTTTAATGCTCCAGAAGATGACCCATCTTCCTCAAAATCTATATATATATATTTAACTGTATTTTAATATTTGTATTTGATGTTTTTATTTGGCTGTTCAACGCCCTGAGTCCTCAGGGAGAAGGGCGGTATACAAATTAAAAAAAAAATAAAAATATGATGGACACCTTTAAAATGACGCTGGGTTTGCATATTTCCTTTTCTTAACAACTTTTGCAAATGCTTGTTAGCAGCTTTTCGAATGTTAGGAACCTTTAACACAGGGGTGGAATGCTATTTCCGATGATCAGCTGTGCCACACGATTTATATTCTAAATCACGCGGCACAGCTGGTCCCCCCCCCTTGCTGTTCTACTTACTTTCTTACGCCTCCTTTTTCCTTTTGCACACACGCAGGTAGCAAACCGGTGTCAAATTGCGGAGGATTTCGCCACTCCTTTAACATTCCATGTTTTATTCTACTCGGTGAGTTTTCTTCAATTTCTTCGATTTAGCAAAGAAAGTTTTAAATACAAGTTTAAAGATTTAAAAAACTTTTTTTTTTTTTTGGCGAGTAAACAGAAAAAGGGTGATTGGAACATGGATTTTTGGAAAGGGGTAAAGAGACAAAGATGAATTTGAAATAAGATTTTGAAATTAATCGTAAGAAAATTTCCAGGAAGGAACTGCTGTTGTTTTCAATTCTTAAAAAAAAAACAAAAACTGATAAGATGAGAATTTGAAGGTTGGACACTAGAGAGAACCAGAGGGAGCTAAAAATATTTAGGTAGTCCTTAACTTATAACAGTTCATTTAGTGACCATTCAAAGTTACAATGAAAAATGTAGTTACAGGCACTGAAAAATGTGACTTAGGATCGTTTTCAACACTAACTTGGTAGCATCCCCATGTGATCAAAATTCAGATGATTGGCAACTGACTCATATTTATGACTGTTGCTGTGACAAAGTCAATGAGGAAGCTGGATTCATTTAACAACCAGGTTACTAGTTTATCAACTGCCGGGATCCACTTAACAACGGTGGCAAGAAAAGTCGTAAAATGGGCCAAACTCACTTAATGAATGTCTCACTCAAGCAACAGAAATCTTGGGCTCAATTGTGGTTATAATTCAAGGACTACCTGTCCATTAGAGAACACTTAATGATTTGACTTACTCATGCAGAAGGCAACAAATATTTTAATCTCAGACATAATGAAGGGTGTTTGCGAACAACGGATGCAGAATTAATTTTAAGATTGTCTGCCATTATAGATAAATTGAGTTTAAAAGGTGTTATGGAAGAAGAACAGATTTTACTGGGCAAAACTAAAATTGATCTGAAAGTGGATTTAAAAATGATATGGAAAAAAAAAGATGCCATGTTAAATATACAAATGAAACCGTCTGATGTCTTAATAATCCAAGGGGTAGGCAGAATGCAAGCTGGAAAAACAACTTGCGTAACCTTCTTATATTGGATTTACAAAAGAGGCTTATTAAAGCTTTGAAGAATTTTGTGAGAAGGGACAAAGAAGAAAGATAGAACGGAAGAAAGAAAGAAAGAAAGAAAGAAAGAAAGAAAGAAAGAAAGAAAGAAAGAAAGGAAGGAAGGAAGGAAGGAAGGAAGGAAGGAAGGAAGGAAGGAAGAAGAAAGGAAAGAAAGAAAGAAAAGAAGAAGAAAGAAAGAAGAAAGAAAGAAAGAAAGAAAGAAAGAAAGAAAGAAAGAAAGAAAGAAAGAAAGAAAGAAAGAAAGAAAGAAGATAGTTCTAGGACTTTATTTAGAATTAAGAGATTCCAGGGAGATTATTTGAATGGATTAAAGATCAAGAGCATTACAACTAAGATATGAATTGAGTCAGCCTTCAAAGGGGAAAAAAAAACCCTAACACCTCTGAGTCACTTCTAATATGTTTCGATGCAAAACAACGGCATGAGTTGTCGGGAAGAGACAAAACCAAAATTAAAGTGTATTAGCTAACTCCTTACCCATAGGAAGATTCCAGCACCTAGTGACTCACCTGTTTTTTTGTTTTTTTTTTTAAAGTTAAAGGATGTAAAAGCTGGTATTTTTCAAATTGGCAACTTTAAGATGTGTGGACTTCGGCTCCCAGAATTCCCCAGCCAACATGCTGACTGAGGAATTCTGGGAGTTGAAGTCCGCATCCCGTAAAGTCCTCGAGTTTGAAAAAAAATGTTGTTCTGAGACAGTGAAGGCGAACCTTTTGGGCACCGGGTGCCCAAACCGGAGCACACATGCATGCACTTAGATGTGCGCACGCCGGAGCACTGACTGGCACATGCCGGTCAGCTGGTCTTCGGTTTCCGGCACACACATGCACGCCGACCGGCTGGTCTTTGCATGCGCCGGAGCACCGGAAACCTGAAGACCTGAAAACTGCCCGAAAAACGGCCTGAAAAAGACCCAAAAAAGGCCCAGAAAACAGGCTGTTTTCGGACTGTTTTTCGGACTGTTTTCCAGCACTCTGGTGCCCACAAAGATCAGCTGGCTGGCGTGCCGGAAACCTGAAGACCTGAAAACTGCCCAAAAAACAGCCTGAAAACGGCCCAGAAAAGGCCCAGAAAACGGCCCCAAAAAAGGCCCAGAAAAAGGTCCAGAAAACAGGCTGTTTTTGGACTGTTTTTCGGACTGTTTTCCAGCATTCTGGTGCCCACAAAGATCAGCTGGCTGGCGTGCCAGAAATCAGAAGACCTGAAAAGTGCCCGAAAAAGGCCCAGAAAACAGCCCCAAAAAAGGTCCAGAAAACAGGCTGTTTTTCGGCTGTTTTTCAGACTGTTTTCCAGCACTCCCGCGAAGACAAGCTGGCTAGAGCACCAGAAACCTGAAGACCTGAAAACTACCCAAAAAACGGCCTGAAAATGGCCCGAAAAAGGCCCAGAAAACGGCCCAAAAAGGCCCAGAAAAAGACCCAGAAAACGGGCTGTTTTGGGGCTGTTTTTTGGACTGTTTTCCAGCACTCTGGCTCCCGTGAAGACAAGCTGCCAGAGCACTGGAAACCACCTGAAAACTGCCCAAAAATGGCCTGAAAATGGCCAGAAAAAGGCCCAGAAAACGGGCTGTTTTGGGGCTGTTTTTCAGACTGTTTTCCAGCACTCTGGCGCCCACGAAGATCAGCTGGCTGGCGTGCCGGAAACCAGAAAACCTGAAAACTGCCCCCCAAAACAGCCTGAAAATGGCCCAAAAAAGGCCCAGAAAACAGCCCCAAAAAAGGCCCAGAAAAAGGTCCAGAAAACAGGCTGTTTTGGGGCTGTTTTTCAGACTGTTTTCCAGCACTCTGGCGCCCACGAAGATCAGCTGGCTGGCGTGCCGGAAACCAGAAGATCTGAAAAGTGCCCGAAAAACGGCCTGAAAATGGCCCCAAAAAAGGCCCAGAAAACGGCCCAAAAAAAGGCCCAGAAAACAGCCCAAAAAAAGGCCCAGAAAAAGGTCCAGATAATAGGCTGTTTTGGGACTGTTTTCCAGCACTCTGGCTCCCGCGAAGACAAGCTGCCAGAGCACTGGAAACCACCTGAAAACTGCCCAAAAATGGCCTGAAAATGGCCAGAAAAAGGCCCAGAAAAAGGCCCAGAAAAAGGCCCAGAAAACGGGCTGTTTTGGGGCTGTTTTTCAGACTGTTTTCCAGCACTCTGGCACCCACGAAGATCAGCTGGCTGGCGTGCCGGAAACCAGAAAACCTGAAAACTGCCCCCCAAAACAGCCTGAAAATGGCCCAAAAAAAAGGCCCAGAAAAAGGCCCAGAAAACAGGCTGTTTTTGGACTGTTTTTGGACTGTTTTCCAGCATTCTGGTGCCCATGAAGATCAGCTGGCTGGCGTGCCGGAAACCAGAACAGCAGTTGGCAACGGCACGAGTGCCCACAGAGGGGTCTCTGCGTGGCACCTCCGGCACACATGCCATAGGTTCACTATCACGGTTCTAAGAGCTGTGACTTTATTCAGAGTATAAATAACCTTCAGGGTATAATAACCTTCCTGAAAACTCTGGGATTAATTAGGCCATTAATTCATGAAATCATCCATGAGTTCGTTAATTAAGGCATCCTGTGCTGAAATGCTGAAAGTTTTGATGTAGCCCTTTGCAATAACCATCATCGAATTTAATGAATGGTTCAAAGCTGATCTAAACTGTTGGCATAAAACCCCTGTCAATTTTGTTATTAACAATACTGTTCATTATTAAAATATGGCAAGAGTCAGATGTATTTGTGCTGGACAACTTTCTCAGGGATCTGAGCCTATAATCACCCAAATATAATGTCCTTTGGGATTAAGGACGAAGTTAAATTTAAAGGACATTTTCTACATGTGGACTAGCAACTTTTTGAAATGCTGTTGGTCTTTAAGGCTGCAGCACCCCCTGCAGGCCAAAGGACATAGCAATTTTTGTTTTTCTTTTCGTGCCTTCAAATCCGTCCTGACTCGGTGACTTATTTTATGACCAGGACATATTTTTATGATCTTTTTGCCAGGATGGTTAAGCCAATCACCACCGTGACTAAGAGGATCATACCGTCGTTAAATGAATCTGACTTCCCCCATTGACTTTACTCGTCAGAGGCTGGCTAGGGGAGGTTGCAAATGGGGATCACGTGACCCTGGGATGTTGCAACTGGCATAAGATACATGTTGGTTGACGACTGCCCATGTCGTAATCACGAGGATAGTGCGATGGTTGTAAGTGTGTGGATACACACACACACACACACAGAGTTGTGAGGTCAAGAAAGTCATTTACTCAAGGTTGAGCAGATAGCAGCAGATAAGGGAAGAAATAGCAATCAGCAAATTAAAGCTTGTCAAAGTACTTTGGTTCTCAATAGGAGTGCGCAGAAGAACAGTCAAAATCCAGTTCAAAGTTCAGAGAGCCAAGTCAGATTCGTCAAACAGTCCAAAGGTCAGGGTTTCGGGAATCACAAGTAGAAATTCAGGAATGACATGCTACAACAGGAGTGTACGGTCCATGTCCAAGGGATTGGAGACTGAGCATCATCAGACTGCTCCAGCTGTGTGTCTCCTGAGGCTGACATTCCACTAAGGCAGCTTCTTCAAAGTCAAACTCGTGGTCTACAGTACAATGTCTTCTCAGCAGAGCCTGCTATTCCTGAGCGAAAAGCAAATTTCCTTCCCCGTCTCAGGACCTCCTCCACAGGTAGGTTTGGATGGAGTGAGCTCTCGCGCGGTCCTTAATGTAACCCACCTGATCGTCCGAGATAGTAAAAGAAATATCGACAAACCAGCTGAAAAGAGAGGAGAAATTCTGGTCAAAGGAAACGTGAGACATTTATGCTTTTCAGAGTTGCAAGATTCCGTTAATTATTGTAATTCTACAATAAAGTAGAATTAGCTTGTCTGGTTCTGTTTCCTGCCTGGAAGGCTGACAACAATTTTGCACGTCTGGAAATACAAATCTCTCACTGTTCGTTTTACAGACTGAGAAACTAGGGAAGGTTTCTTTTGAGTTTCTTTCTCTGCCCGTTATATAGCTGCGGGATACTCTTTCTCTTATCTAATTGCTCCCTAGGCAGCCTCTCTTTTTCCATCTCCCAAACTTCACACGAGGAATCTTCTAGCCCAGTGATGGCGTGCCCAAAGCGGTACGTGGAGTCATGTCACCTGGCACGCACGATGTCACCTGTTCCTTTTCTGGGTTTCTGGCACACATGTGTACATGCCAATCAGCTGGCTTTTGTGTGTGCAGCAGTGCTGGAAACCGGAAGAGCTGGTCTGTGAGCCGGGAATGGAGCTTCCTTGAACTTCGGAATTGGGAGTGTCCAGAAAGAAGGAGGACCAATGGGAATTCTCCCTTCTGCAGCATCATCGGTCTCCGGGCAGAGTCTCCCTTGACTTCACCCACTGGAGGAGAGAGTTCCGCGTAGAGAAGAAGCCCAAGTTGGTTATTCAGGCCAAGATCCCCCCCTTCCACTTTCTCCGCTTCTCTCTCTCTCCCCGCAGAATTGTCTCTCCTGCTTCCGGAGACTCTGCCCGGAGACCGATGACACTCAAGCAGGGAGAATTCTCATTGGTGCTGCCCCTGATTCTGGCCCCTCCCATCTCAAAAGTCTGAGATAAACACTCCCCCCGAATGCAGAACATGCGGGGTGCCAGCTGATTGGGGTGTGCGCATGCGTGGCAGTAACTGGAAGACTTGGTGGCCTTATCCGGTGCACACATGCCCACAATATTCCCAATTTGGGGTCTCTTTTCCTCCAGACCCTCTTCACTTACTCGTTCAACACCACGACCACTGCAATGCCATCGGGTCTCAGGAAAGCGGAGGTCTTCAACGGACAGCTGTCGAACAAGCAGGTGGAGGTCAAAGCAACGCGCACGGAGCCTTCAGGGATGAATTTGCTGGCAGGAAGAGAGAAGAAGTTAGCCGATACCACTGCACAGAGATCAGTTCAGGCAGCCCTCCACTTACGACCACTCATTTAGTGACCGGAGTTACATCGGCACGGAGAAAAGCGACTTACGACTGCAACCTCACACAACTGTCAACGGATCAAAATTTGGGTCCTTGAAAACGGCTGTTTAACCTACTAAGAGCAATCGGTTATCAAACTGCCTCCTTCTCTCCATATATTACCACGGCAGCCTGTGGAACTCCCTGCCACTGGATGAGCCCATTCTATATAGCAGTGATGGTGAACCTTTTCGGGGCCGAGTGCCCAAACTGGAACATGGGGAAACCAGAAGACGAGCTGGCTGGTATGCGTATGCCTTTTTTTTTTGGCCGTTTTTTGGGGCATTTTCAGGGCATTTTCTGGGCTGTTTCAGGCTGTTTTTCTGGACATTTTCAGGCCATTTTCTGGGCCGTTTTCAGGCTGTTTTTCAAACCATTTACGGCTGTTTTTCTGCTTGTTTTCTGGTGCTCCGGTGCCGGTGAAGACCAGCTGTGCACCGGAAACCAGAAGAGCAGCTGGCGATGGCGTGTGTGCCCGCAGAGATGGGCTCTGCGTGCCACCTCTGGCACACGTGTCATAGGTTCACCATCATGGTTATATCTGTGGGCACGCGAGCGTTGTCCTAGCTCAGCTCCAGCGCGCCTGTGTGCACCAGCCAGCTGTTTTTTTGGGCCTTCCAGAAGTTGGGAAATGGGCTGATTTTGGCCTCCAGAGGGCCTCTGGGGGGTGGTGGGGAAGGCTGTTTTTGCCCTCCCCAGTCTCCTAGAAAGTCTCTGGAGGCTGGGGAGGGCAAAAATGGGGCTTCCGGTTTCTCTGGAAGTCAGGAAATGAGCTGTTTCTGGCCTCCAGGGGGCCTCCGGGTGGGGGAGGCTGTTTTTGCCCTCCCCAGTCTCCTAGAAAGCCTCTGGAGCATGGGAAGGGTGAAAAATGGTTCCATCATGCCATCGCATGGGGAACATGGGGGGGGGGTGTCATGTGCGCAAGCACAGTGGGGCGGGGCGCATTGAATTATGGGTGTGGGCACATGCATGCATGACACCCCTCCCCCCGCACTCTCCCCGCTTTTGGCACATGACGGCAAAACGGTTCGCCATCATGGCATCTGTATTATTCTTTTTTGCTCATCCTCCTTTTCCTCCCCACCTTACAAAACCGTCTCGGATGATGAGTTTACCTGAAATGTCCCAGGTGATAAAACATGGGCTGTTTGTAGAATTCATCTTTGAGGGAGTTCACAATGATGGGGCTGTCCACGGGATTGTCCACCCAGTTGGGACCCCCTTCCATGTCCAGGGCCAAGTTCCAGTCAATCCACCCGGTGACAAAGTGGTTGAGATTCTGCAGAGACCAAAAGCATCAGGGGCTTTACCGGTTGCATTACAGCCCAAATCTCCCTTTCCTTTGCATGCCAGGAGGAAAAAAAAGACATTTCTGAATTGAGCAAAATATGAAAGAATCAAACTTCAGACCATGGTCTGCCTTGGACTCGGGGAAAACTAGAGAGGGAAGGTTCTCTAAAGATGAAAACTTGCCCTCAGAAGTTGTGGGTGAAGAAGAGAATGGACGACCACTTGTCTGAAATGGGGTAGGGTTTCCTGCTTGAGCAGGGGGTTGGACTAGAAGACCTCCAAGGTCCCTTCCAACTCTCTTATTCAGTTATCCTCAAGCCCACCGTTCTTCTCATCAAACTTTTGATTCACTGGTGCAGTTTGACGTCCAAGAAGCTGCAAAGACATTTCAATCACTCGTCCATTCCTGCCCTTCTTATCGTCGAAGAGATCCATTTTTGGTCGTAGCAAGGGAATCCCCTTACCGTCAGGATACTTCTGCTGTAATAGGTGCCTCTCTCCCAGCTCCCCAGGGCAACCTTCACGTCCCAGTACACAAAACCGTTGCAAGCTTCGGTGTAGAGCAGGAAGAAATCGGGGTACAGGCGATGGGTAACGTCCAGAGTAAGTCCAGCTGGGGTGACCGTATCAAGATACCAATGGATGCCAATGCCTGATACGAAGGCTGCCGCGGTACTATTGCCAATCACCTGTCAGGGGGCAGAGGGAAGGAAGAGGAGCCTCAATCCAGGCAGTCCTCGATTTACGACAATTCATTTAGTGACCTAAGTTCCAAGTTCCCCCAGGTCACTGCGATCAAAAATTCAGACGCCGGGCCACCGATTCCTATTTACAACGGTCGCAGCCTCTCGCGGATCCCCTTTTGAGAACTTCCCGACAAAGCAAACTCGAGGGGGACAGGCAGATTTGCTTAACAACCATGTGTGGTTAACTTCACCATGGCAATGATTTGCTTAACGACTGGGGCAAGGAAGGTCATCAAATGAGGCAAAATGAATGGAAGACGTCGCAAGGATTTTCGGCTTGATTGTGGGTCATAAGTTGAGGGCTACCTGTACATCGTACAAAACCTATCATCCCCAACCGATCCCTTGAGACATTTTTGGGGCCCCCCACGGGGCTCCCCAAATTCTCCCCCAGCATCTTCTGCAATTCAGCTGTACCTTCTCGGTCATGAGCCAAAACCTGGATACCTAGACATAGTCCTCAATTTAGGACGGTTCACTTAGTGTCCATTCAAAAGTCAGCTAGAACCAGTCCTCGCACTTACAATGGACTCAGCATTCCCTCAATCATGTGATCAAAATTCAGGCTCGCTTAGCAAACCAATGTGAATTTCACTCTCGAGAGTCACAAGATCATCGGCGTTTGTGACTTTCCGACAAGCAAGGTCAATGGGGGGGAGGTTGGACTTGCTTAACGGCCGCAGGATTCACTTAACGACAACCATCGTTGCCGTGGTGAAGTTAACCACACAGGGTCGTTAAGCAAATCTGCCTGTCCCCCTCGACTTCGCAAAAGGGGATCCACGAGCGGCTAAATTGGGAATGAAGCTCACTCAATCGTAGCTTTGCTCGGCAACGGGAATTCTGGTCCCGACCACTCAGTCGTAAGTCCAGGACCGCCCGTCGTAGGGTAGATACATCCTACAGTTCGAAGACCTACCTGGTTGGCCCACTTTGGCAAGTGAAACCTCTGGTCATCCATAATGATGAGGTGAACATCTGGATGGCAGCTGGCGGCGAGGGCGGGGCCCAAGTCCTTAATGATAAAGTCGCGTTGATGTTTCGATGAGAAATAATTAACCGGAAAGTTGTCCATACTTATGAAAACGGTGCTGACTGGTTCATTCTGGGAGCTTAACGCCCAGAAAGTAATATTATTTTTAGCGTACTCATCTAGGAACCTAGATTCAAATAGAGAATGTTGCAATCATGTTAGTTTAGCATGCTGTATCTTTGCTCAGAGAACCAAGCCAATTTTTTTTCAAGCCTCTTATATTTATGAAAACCCCTATTTTCCAGCCCTCTGACTGACCGAAAGGCGTATATTCCATCAGAATTGGCAAAGCGATAGAGATAAATCCATATTTAGATAAATCCAAAATAGGCCTGAAAAACGGCCCGACAAGTGACCTGAAAATGGCCCAAAAACGACCTGAAAATGGCCCAAAAAACGGCCTGAAAATGGCCCAAAAAACGACCTGAAAATGGCCCAAAAAACGACCTGAAAATGGCCGAAAAAACGGCCTGAAAATGGCCCAAAACACAGCCTGAAAATAGCCTGAAAATAGCCAGAAAAATGGCCTGAAAACCCAAACTCAAAAAGGCAATTTTTGGGGCCATTTTCAGGCTGTTTTTTTGGGCCAAATTTGGCCCGAAAATCAGCTCGAAAAACAGCCTAAAAATCAGCCTGGAAAACGGCCTGAAAACAGCCAGAAAACCCTAACCCAAACAGGCCATTTTGGGGGCTGTTTTCAGGTCGTTTTTTGGGCTGTTTTTCCAGCCTAAATCGGCCCGGAAAACAACCAGAAAATTGGCCTGAAAACAGCCCAAAAATGGCCTGACAAATGACCTGAAAATGGCCCAAAAAACGGCCTGAAAATGGCCCCAAAAACAGCCTGAAAATGGCCCAAAAAACGACCTGAAAATGGCCCAAAAAATGGCCTGAAAATGGCCCAAAAAACGGCCTGAAAATGGCCCAAAAATGACCTGAAAATGGCCTGAAAATGCCCGGAAAATGGCCTGATAAAACAGTAAAAAAAAAAAAAAACTAGGCTATTTTTGAGGCCTTTTTCAGGCCATTTTCAGACTGTTTTTCTGGCCAAAATCGGACTGAAAAACAGCCTGAAAATAGCCTGAAAACAGCCAGAAAAATGGCCTGAAAACCCAAACTCAAAAAGGCAATTTTTGGGGCCATTTTCAGGCTGTTTTTTTGGCCAAATTCAGCCCGAAAATCGGCTCGAAAAACAGCCTAAAAATCAGCCTGGAAAACGGCCTGAAAACAGACAGAAAATCCTAACCCAAAACAGGCCATTTTGGGGGCTGTTTTCAGGTCATTTTTTGGGCTGTTTTTCCGGCCTAAATCGGCCCGGAAAACAACCAAAAAATTGGCCTGAAAACAGCCCAAAAACGGCCTGACAAACGGCCTGAAAATGGCCCAAAAAACGGCCTGAAAATGGCCCAAAAAACGGCCTGAAAATGGCCCAAAAAACGACCTGAAAATGGCCCCCAAAACAGCCTGAAAATGGCCTGAAAATGCCCGGAAAATGGCCTGATAACAGTAAAAAAAAAAAAACTAGGCTATTTTTGAGGCCTTTTTCAGGCCATTTTCAGACTGTTTTTCTGGCCAAAATCGGACTGAAAAACAGCCTGAAAATAGCCTGAAAACAGCCAGAAAAATGGCCTGAAAACCCAAACTCAAAAAGGCAATTTTTGGGGCCATTTTCAGGCTGTTTTTTTGGGCCAAATTAGGCCCGAAAATCAGCTCGAAAAACAGCCTAAAAATCAGCCTGGAAAACGGCCTGAAAACAGACAGAAAACCCTAACCCAAAACAGGCCATTTTGGGGGCTGTTTTCAGGTCGCTTTTTGGGCTGTTTTTCCGACCTAAATCGGCCCGAAAAACAACCAGAAAATTGGCCTCAAAACAGCACAAAATCTGCCCGAAAACAGTCCAAAAAAATGGGCGGGGGAAGGTCTGATTTGCCAGTTCTTCAAACAGTGCCGAATCGGAACAACCGGTTCGGGAAAACTGGTCCAAATCGGCAGCAATCCCACCTCTGGTTATTTACCTGATAAAATAACGAGCCCAGGCCTTGTGGTAGCGATCGCCTGGTTCTCCCTTTATCCTGGATTTGCCATAAACCTTGTTGTTGACTCTTAGCCAGCCAGGACTGGTCCAAGGGCTGCCGACCAATGAGAGGGGTCTCCCGGTGTGGGCCATGATACGATGGAGCAGGGGGATCTGTGGAGAGAGACAAAAACTGTCTCTGGGGATGGCCTGATCGACGCTCCACAAGACCGTTCACACCATCTCCTTGTGGGTTTATTGATTTTGACTGTGTTCATTCCGGAACTCTACGGGTAGTTCTTGAGTTGTGACCGCTATGGAGCCTGCCCATTACAGTTGTTAAGTTGTAGCGGTCATAAAACGGTTACCGACCCGACGGATTGACATTTTTCACCGACGGCGGTTAGGCAAATGGGGCAGTTGCAAGTCCCAACCCAGAGGTTGCAATTGTGAATACGGCGGTCGTTAAGACAAGGCCGTTGTTGTAAGGGTGATCCCATTGTTTGCTGGAGGGGGGAGGCGCTTTCGCTGAAAATAGGAAGTGCAAAACTGTCAGAAAATTTGCAAAGGACTGTAAATTTGACTGTGTTGCCAGGAGCCTAAGTCCGATCACATGACTGTGGGGAGGGTGGGGACTGAGTGCAGGAAATGGGTCGAAAGTCCCCCTTTTTTCGATAGGTCGTAACTTCAAATGCTCTCTAAGCAACTGGTTGTAAATAAACCGACAACTACCCGGATGTAGCTGAACTGCAAAAATGGAGGGAACTTATTTTTCCTTTATCCACTGCGGCCTCTTTTCCTCCATTGTCATGCCTGCTTTTTGTTTTTTTAAAAAATATATATATATCTAATTATTATTATAATTCTCAGCCCAAATACGGGAGCAATATTCCCTAGGGAGCTTTTAATGAAAACCTTTGTCATCCTGTGTAATTTGAACCAGAATAGTGGATTAAATTTGAGCCAAGCATTAAAATAATTATCATTATGGCATTATGTCATCATAATACACGGCTTTTAATGCCGTACTTCCAGAGAATTCTAGCTACCAGGCAGATTAAAGAGATGACTTAAAAACAGACAGGGGAGGGTATCCTCATTAAAAAAATTATGATTTCTTGGATTCGAGGAAGGTATTTCGGGAGCCGAGATGGCGCAGTGGTTAGAGTGCAGTACTGCAGCTACTTCAGCTGACTGCTAGTTCAGCAGATCAGCGGATCAAATCTCACCAGGTTCAAGGTTGACTCGGCCTTCCATCCTTCCGAGGGGGGTAAAATGAGGACCCAGATTGTTGGGGGGCAATATGCTATTTAGTATATTGTCTTTGGTGTAAACCGTCCAGAGTCCTCGGAGAGTGGGCGGCATAGAAATATGAATCATAAAATAAATAAATAAATTTTGGAATGACAGACGAATTAGGGGATAATTCCGTTTAGTGCCGATAGAAGAGAGTGTTTGTAGCTCAGGATTGAATTTTTGGGTCTTCCGGTGCTCTCTGAACTTGGTGGTTTTCTTGCAGATGTTTCATGACCCAACTAGGTCACATCAGCAGTGCTAGAAGGGAGAGGGGGTTGCAGGGAGGAAGAGGAGGAGGAGGAGGAGGACCGAGGGGTCCGTGGTGCTCTCTGAGCTTGGTAGTTTTCTTGCAGATTTTTCATGATCCAAGTAGGTCACATCATCAGTGCTGGATAATTTGTCTGGTATTAATCCCGGCTTATCCGGGCATTGACTGCTACAGAAGATGTCTTGTGGCCTTTTTGTTTCCTTCTTAGTTTGTTTCTCTTCTCTTTTGAATGCTGTGTAAATGTGGTTTATGTCTACGTGTCTGTTGATGGCCAAGTGTCACGCTTCCAGGAATTCTCCAGCGTCTTCTGACTGCTCATTGATGTTTATGGATGTGGTCGGCTACGCCTCTGTCTGTCTGCACCACATTCCCACCGACCTTAACAGGATTAACTATTGTATGTATCCTTAGTGAGTGGGTGTATTAAGTCTGTCCGAACTCACCCTAAATTTGGTGTCTTCAGGAGCCAGCTCAAAACACTTCAGTTCGAAGTCATTCACACAGCGGTCATCGTAACTGTACGGCCGCGTGGAAAAGTCGGAGCAGCCAATGGGCCAACGCAGCAAATTGTACTCAATTCCTGCAGAAGCGGAGAGAGAGAGAGAGAGAGAGAGAGAGAGAGAGAGAGAGAGAGAGAGAGAGAGAGAGAGAGAGAGAGAGAGAGAGAGAGAGAGAGAGAGAGAGAGAGAGAGAGGGAAATATTCCAGTCTTCTGATTTTCACAATCAGAAAAAGAAAATCCAGCAGGTTCTGGAGAACCGGTAGCGGAAACTTTGAGCAGTTCGGAGAACTGGCAAATACCACCTCTGGCTGGCCCCAGAGTGGAGTGGGAATGGAGATTTTGCAGTATCCTTCCCCCAGGAGTGGGGAGGGAATGGGGATTTTGCATCTTTTGAAAGATAAGAACCTCAGAGTGCTAGCTTTACATACACACACACACACACACACACACACACACACACACCGAGCTGCTAGATTTCATCAAGCAGTCATTCCCAATTTTCTCACCTTCTTCGGAGAAGTAAGACCGGAGAAGTTGATTTTGGGCTGCATAAGACAAATGCAGGATGTTGATGGCCGCAGAGTCGGTGAGCGACCCGCCGAAGCCTTTGATGTATTGGTGCCGAATGGAGGGATCGTAGGTGTAGAAAATTCCACCTGAGATACAAGAATGAACAGAATGAACAAAATAAGGAAGGGACCCTGGCAGGTCATCTAGTCCAACCTCCCCAGATTTACCCGAAGCGCCTGAGTTGGCAGCTGTTTGCCCTTCGCTCCGCTCCAACCGTTGGCCGTCCCTGCTGGTTGTGTACTTGACAAAGCTGCCGACGTCAGGGAGGGAGACCGGGTCTACCGTGTCGCAGTACGTCGCGTTGCAAACGCACACCATTGCAGTTGCGCGAAGGTATTTAGGACTACAGGGCTGGCGTGCTAGAGATCGACCAAAAATGGACAGGAGGAAAAAATAAAAGGGGAAATTTAGTCCCCTCCTACCAGCACAATGGAGCCCGCCCACTTTTCCATCTGGCTCCACCCACAACAGACTTCCCGAAGGCTTCCCCACTGACCTCTGACCTTGACCATCCCTAAGAAGGCAAGGAACAGCACCCTCAAAGCATCCCGTGTCTGCATGGCAGCCTTGAAACATCAGCCTCCGAATTCTAGAGAAGTTTACCTGCAGGGGGAAGAAAAAAAAAAGATTCATTTTTTGTTGTGGGCCTCCTTTGCAACGCTGTTGATTTTATTCATGCAGGTTTTTTGCTGCCTAAATCCTCAATCTGGCCCCCTGGCAAGACGTAGCCTCTCCCCCAACCTCCACTGATCCTTCTGCTCTAAGATTGGAGTCCAAAGTAGAGCAAACTCAACTGATTTTACTCTGCCAGATGTTCAGCATAGTCTTCACAATGACACTTTAGGTGAACTTCAGAATAGAATAGAATAGAATAGAATAGAATAGAATAGAATAGAATAGAATAGAATAGAATAATGGAATGAAGGAATGGAATGGAATGGAATGGAATGAATAGAATAGGATAGGATAGGATAGGATAGGATAGGATAGGATAGGAAAGGAAAGGAAAGGAAAGGAAAGGAAAGGAAAGGAAAGGAAAGGAAAGGAAAGGAAAGGAAAGGAAAGGAATATTATAGAATAGAATGGAATGGAATGGAATGGAATAGAATAGAATAGAATAGAATAGAATAGAATAGAATAGAATAGAATAGAATTATAGTATATAGTAGACTTCCGGCGGTGACGTCAAAGCGGAGTGGGTGAGGGTGCGATCTATAGCTCCCGAAAGCCCAATTAATTCCTGAAGTGTATTTGAATGGTAAAATTTGATTTGAGTGGTGGTAAACAAATTGAAGGAATTGATATATAAAAATCAGTGGTAAAAGGTAAAAAAGGTAAATATAGAATATAGAATATTGATATAAATAAAAAATTGTAGCTACAACTTCAGAATAAAATACATAACACATAGAGTTATACATAGATACATATATATAAGTTTAACTGAGATATAGAATTTGAATACTACTAGTAGGCCAAAGTAAAAAAGGGTGGAAATACTTAAATTAAGTTTGTAAGAAATTAAATAATTAAATTAAATTAGAAAGTAGTAAATATAGAAGAACGCTTTAAATTAAATAGAAGAATACACTTATATGATACTGTGGAAGAATTTTACAAGAAATTTAACAATGTCAATCAAACAACAGTAACAAAAACCAGAAAAAAACCTACTACTAATCCAACATCCATGACTTCTCCTATAACTCAATAATCAATTGAAAACATGTTAGGGAAGGAAAAAGATAAAACAGAGCCGACAATGAATAGTATGCAAAATATGCTCCAAATGATTCAAGAGACATTGATGAAATCGCAAGAAAGAATGGCGGATAATCAAGAAGAGGCTAGAAAACACGATCAAGAAATCAAAAATGAGATAGGAGAAGTAAAGGAAGATTTTAAAAAATATGAAGGAAAAGATGGAAAGTATACAGCAAACAATTGCAGAAAATGAGCAAAAGGTTAAAAAAAAATAGAAACTAAGGTAGACCAATTAGACCTCAAGTTGGAAATGGCGGAGCAGAAGGCATTGCAATTAAACAAAGAACTATCAGACTCAATCACCTTCCTGGAAATGGAGAAAGCCTCGTTTTTCTTCCAGAATGTCATGGAGGAGAAAGAAGAAGATCTGGGGGAGAAAATGGTTGAAATAATAGCCGAATTAACACAGAGAGATAAGTCGGAAATACGAGATACCATAGATGAAATTTACCGAGTATACAATAACTACATAAGAAGACACTGTCTAGCACGTGAAGTGCATATAAGATTTATAAAAAAAAACAATAAGATAAAATCTACAAAAAATCAAGAGAAGAGACTGTAACATACAAAGGGAAAGAGATCATAATTCTAAAACAAATTTCAAGTAGAATCCAAGAGCAAAGGCAACAGTATCACTTCTTAACATCACACCTCATAAAATACAAAGTAATGTTTAGATGGATTCTCCCAGGAGGAATTCTCATTACATGGCAGGACAAGAAGTTTAAAGTGGACTCGATAGAAAAAGCTCAAGAATTCTATAAAAACTACCTGGAAGAAGAACAAGAAAGCAAAGACGAATCAGAAAGTAAAAGTCAAGAGGAAGATCAGCAAGAGGAGATAGAAAGAGAGAGGGAGCTAAGGAAAACTCAAGAAAAAGAATGAGAAGAAAGAGAAGGAGCAAGAGGAAGAGTAAAAAGGGAGACACCAAAAAAACAGATATAGTAGGAGATGGAAGAAGCAATATCTCTATTTTCCATGAACATTAATGGTTTAAACGCACAGAAAAAGAGAACACAAATATTTACAAAATTAAAAAAAAATTAAATATAGATGTGATTTGCTTGCAGGAGGTTCATATAAAAAAAGGATTCCAAAAATTATTAGAAACTAAGAAATTAGGAAGATTACATGTATCACTATCACAACAAAGGAAAAGGATAAAAGAACACTATAACATCTGAAAGATGAAGAAGGGAAAATCCAATATAAAAGAGAAGATAAGAAAAGAATAATGCATACTTTCTTCTCCAAATTATATACACAGGAAGAAACGATAGAAGCAGAAATTAAAAACTATTTAGAGGAAGTAAATGTATGTAAACTTACGGAGGAACAGAAAGAAGTATTAAACCGACCAATCTCTGAAACAGAATTTGGAATTGCAATAAAAAGGCAAAAAAAACAATAAAACGCCAGGACCAGATGAATTATATAGGAACACACAAAAACAGATAGGAAGATTAATGCTGGAAATATTTAACGAAGCAGTACAACAAACAAACATACCCAACACACGGATAGAAGCATTAATTACATTTAAGATAAGGAAGATTCAGACCAGCAATTAGTACAAAATTACAGGCTTATCTCTTTATTAAACTCTGATTATAAAATATCTATGTCAATTATTGCTGAAAGGTTAAAGACAATTCTAGACAAATTCATACATGCAGATCAACATGATTTTCTGCCTGGGCGACAAATTAAAATAAAATATGGACTATAATTTATATGTTAGAGTTTTATGAAGCACATCCAGAGAAACAAGTTTCGCCGGTTTTCCTGGATACCAAAAAGCCTTTGACAATTTGATTTACTGTATTTGTTGTATCAGTTTGAATTGATACGACAAATTAAAAAAAAGATTAAAATTTGAAAAAATGATTTAAAAAATTTATTCAAAACAAACTGCAAGGGTAATTGTTAACCGTAGAGTAGAATAGAATAGAATAGAATAGAATAGAATAGAATAGAATAGAATAGAATAGAATAGAATAGAATAGAATAGAATAGAAGAGTAGAGTAGAAGAGAAGAAAAGAGTAGAGTAGGAGTAGAGTAGAGTAGAGTAGAAGTAGAGTAGAGTAGAGTAGAGTAGAGTAGAGTAGAATAGAATAGAATAGAATAGAATAGAATAGAATAGAATAGAATAGAATAGAATAGAATAGAATTATAGTATATAGTAAATAGAATAATGGAACGGAACGGAACAGAACAGAACAGAACAGAACAGAATAATGGGATGGGACGGGACGGGACGGGACGGGACAGAACAGAACAGAACAGAACAGAACAGAACAGAATTACAGAACAGAACAGAACAGAACAATAGAGTTGGAAGGGAACTTAGAGGTAGCTGAGTTGCTTCTCTCCCAGGTTAGTTTCCACCCATTGCTTCTTGTCCTACCCTCAGATACTTTGCAGAATACCTTCCCACCAAAGGTGGTCCCTATTTTTCTACTTGCCTTTTTTTTTACATGCTTTCGAACTGCTAGGTTGGCAGAAGCTGGGACAAGTAACGGGAGCTCACCCCGTTACGTGGCTCTAAGGATCCAAACCGATGAACTGCCAACCTTTCGATCAACAAGCTCAGCGTCTTAGCCACTGAGCCACCGCGTCCCCTGTAGTGTGGTCTTACCAAGGCATTATAAACGGGTACTAACACTTCACACGAAATCCCCCAGCATTATATAAAACTAGGCACAAGAGCTCAGGCAGACACAACCCTAAGTAACAATATTTGATCAACTAACGTTAGGGGTAGATGAAAAGTTAATAAAGAAAATATACAATTTCTTGTTAAGCTTAAACATGGAAGATGAACAGGTAAAAGACACAATGATATCATGAGCCAAAAAAAAATTGGATATACTATATTATAACTGCATTGATTTGCTTAACAATGAGCCAAAACTCGCTTGACAAATGTCTCGCTTAACGACAGGAATTTTGGGCTCCGTTGTAGTCATAAATCGAGGACTACCTGTACTGGTTTTGGTGTCAACTGCAACCGATCCCCATTCCTCCTGTGTCATTTCCCCCAGTTCAGAAATCTTGTCTCCAAAATATTCAGCCAAACAGCCTCCATCCAATTTACAACAAAAAGTCCTTCCAATGCTCGTAAAAACAAAACAAGTCATTAAAAATGTTGGTCCGTCAGCAGCCAAGAAGCAGATGCAGACAGAGTTAAAGATCCAAGAGAGGAATTTGGGAGGCAAGTCAAAAAAAGCATAGCAATTAAAGTATTGAAGCGGGCAAGAGACGATGGATAGATGATTTCTCTTTTGTGTTGCTGTTCTGATTTGCTTCTCCTCTTCTCTCTCCTTTTTGCCAGAGGCTTTACACCACGATCGATTTGTCGGGTGGTTTCCCTGATGCATTTATACGAATGGTTTAGTCCTCAAGCCGCACAAGTCAAAAGCGCCGTATAAAACATTCCCTGCTATATTCCACTATCCTAAAATCACTTTAATCCTGCATTCCCGCAATCCTGAAATACTTTTTCCCCAATTTGCAACCTGAAACCACATTTTTCCCATTCTGAAATCAGAATTTCCCCTATTCTATGATCTTGAAATCACGTTTGCCTCTCCCCCTCCACTTCTATGATCCTGAAACTTACCAACTCTGGCTTGCCTGGCACTGTAACAAACACAGGTTTGTAGGTTACATATTCCTACCTACCTGAAACTCAAAGAACACTGAGGCATCTCACTGAATTAGTTTTGTTTGGCTTCAGGAAATCCAAATTGTGGACTCTTCAGAAGGCTGGTGATGTCTTCTGTTCTTCCAGGAAGCATAGAATGTTCCTTCAAAGTAACTTGGCAAATGATATAAAATCAGCAGTTTTTCTTTAATTGGCTCCCAGATCCACCCTGGACTGGAAGCGTTAATTGGCTAAAAGCCTTTGGTGTTCTCTGAAGTCATGGCACAGAAATTTATAGCTTGGATTTTTGTGAAAGGTACAGCAATTTGCAGATTTGATGCTGAATGCAAAAACGCTCAGCTGTTCCTCAAGTGACATCAACTTCCGGCGATTTTGCAAAAATTACCCCCAGCTTTTTAAACCATGTTCTGCAAACTGGACGAGAAGCGTTTCTCCCCCATCTTTGAGAGGCCTAGGATGAAAAGTTGATTTCTCTTTTTCAAATTCAACGGGGAAAAAATGAGAAAGAGGGTTTTTTTAAAAAAGGAAAGAGAGAGAGAGAGAGAAGGTAATTGTTTCCTCCAATCGAACCAAATTAAGGATAATTAATAGATGGAATTGTCTACTTATGTGGTTTAGTTGTCTTGTTTTTTTCTTTTTGATAGTCCAAATTTCAGTATATTGAAAATAGAATAACAGAGTTGGGAGGGACCTTGGAGGTCTTCTAGTCCAACCCCCTGCTTAGGCAGGAAACCCTATACCACTTCAGACAAATGGTTATCCAACCTCTTCTTAAAAACTCCCAGTGTTGGAGCAACTTTCACCCGTGGAAATATCTGCCTCTACCTAGGATTGAACTCACAGCCTCCTGATTGGGAGGTGAGAGCTCCATCTCTAGGCCTCCGCACCACTCCTCTCAGCAGGCTTTAAGTCAATGTGGACTTCAATTCCCAGAATTCCCTAGCCAACATACTTTTCACCATCGTAGTTTTCTATTACAATATCCTAAACCTCTGTTTCTAAACTTGATAACTTTAAGATGGGTGGACTTCAACTCCCAGAATTCCCCAACCGACATGCTGGGCTGGGGAATTCTGGATCTTGAAGTCGACCCATCTTCAAGTCGCCAAACTTGAAAAACACTGAAGATCCTCAAGTCAATTAATTTTGTTTGGCTTCAGGAAAACCAAATTGTTGACTCATCAGAGGGCTGATGATGATGCCTTCTGTTCTTCAAGGAAGCATAGCATGTTCCTTCAAAATAACTGCAAATGATTTAAAACCAGCAATTTTTCATTAATTGGCTCCCAGATTCCCCTTGGGCTGGAAGTATTAATTGGCTAAAAATGGCAATAAAAGCTTTAGCATTCTATGAATTTATGGCTCAGAAATTTATAGCTTGGATTTGTGTGAAAGGTACAGCAATTTGCAGATTTGACGCTGAATGCAAAAACGCTCACCTGTTCCTCCGAGAGTCATAACTTCCGGCGATGTCGTAAAAATTACCCCCAGCTTTTTCGTGTTTTGCAAACTGGACAAGAAGCATTATTGTTATAATTCTCAGCCCAAATATGGGAGCAATATTGCCAATTCCCTGGGGAGCTTTTAGGAAAACCTTTGTCATCCCGGAGTAATGGATGAAATTTGAGCTGAGCATTAAAATAATAATTATGTTATTAGTACGTCCAGAGAATTCTAGTTACTAGGCAAAATAAAGAGATGACTAAAAAAACAAACAGCGAGTTATCATTAAAAATTATGATTTCTTAGATTCGGGGAAGGTATTTTGGCAAATTTGGAATGACAGCCGAATTAGCAGATAACTCCGTTTAGTGACGATAGAAGAGAGTGTTTGTAACTCAGGATTGAATTTTTGGGTCTCCCGGTGCTCTCTGAGCTTGGTGGTTTTCTTGCAGATGTTTCATGATCCAAATAGATCACATCATCAGTACTGGATAGTTTGTCTGGTGTTAATCCCAGTGTTGTGGTCCGCCAGCAGCCTGCGGAGTTGGCAGCGGAGTCGGACAGCGATGAGGCTGAGGAAGAACAGGGGCCAGTCCCGGAGGCTGGGGAAGGCCCGGATGAGGGCTCTGAGTCGGAGGCAGAGATGGAGTCAGGGCCATTGGGGAGTGATGTGTGGACTCCGGAGCCTCCAGAGGCTGACAGCAGAGAGGCAGAGGAACAGGAGGAGCCTGTTCCTAGTGCACATATGAGAAGAGCTGTCAGAAGGCAAGAGGAGCTACAGCAAAGAGGACAACTCAGGAGTAAGGCCAAGAGATGATTGGCCCCTCCCATAAGGCTTAAAAGACCAGCAACGGCTCTTGGGCTCTTTGTCGGAAAACAACGTTGATAGTCTTGCTGCATTTATTTCTTGTCGGCATCTTTTGCTTCTGAACTTTTGCCAAGAGATGCCTTTGGCAGTTTGCCTAATTATACCAAGGTTGGTGATTAGACTGAAGAATTTGTGTTATGAAGAGTTTGTTTTGATTTAGTTTGGACTATGCTGAGAATGAGTTAATTCTCACCTATCAAGTCCAACCCCCTGCCCCCCCCGATTCACCTGAAGTTCCTGGGCTGGCCATCCCTGCTGGTTGCGTACTTGACAAAGCTGCTAATGTCAGGGAGGGAGACCGGGTCCACCATGTTGCGGTACATCGCATTGCAAATGCACACCATTGCATTTCTGCAAAGGAATTTAGAACTACAGGGCTGGTGTGCTAATATCAACCAAAATTGGACGGGGGGGGGCGGGGGGAATAGGTGAAATTAGACCCCACTACCAGCACAATGGAGCCCCGCCCACTTTTCCTTCTGGCTCCACCCACAAAAAGTCTTTTCAAAGGTTTCCGCACTGACTTCGGGACACGACCATCCCTAGGAAGACGAAGTACAGAATCCCGAAACGTCTCGAGATCACCCAAAAGTGCTCCGGGCAGTTGCTCCTCACAAGAGACCACAAGTCCATTGTCTCCAGCAGGTATTTGTTTGTTTGTTTGTTTGTTTGTTTGTTTGTTTAACATGTACAAGATAGCAGGTGTGAATATGAACGAAGGAAATGAATACAAATAAATGGGGACAGTAGGACAGGGATGGAAGGCATGCTGGTGCGGCCCCCTTTATGAAAGTCTCTCTTAGGAATGGGTTGAGGTCCACGGTAGACAGTTTAAGGTTGAAGCTGTGGGGGTTTGAGGATGTAACAACATTTTTGGCCTGAAAATGGGCCAAAAAAGGCCCAGAAAAAGCCCTGTTTTTCCGCCATTTTTTGGGGCTGTTTTCCAGTGCTCCGGTGCCCACGAAGACGAGTTGGCCGGTGCATCAGAAGCCAGCAGACCAGCTGGCGGTGGCACGAGTGCCCCCAGAGATGGCTCTGCATGCCACCTCTGGTATGCATGCCATAGGTTCACCATCACGGTTCTAAGAGCTGTGACTTTATTCAGAGTATAATAACCTTCAGAACAGGTGTGAAATGCTACCGGTTCGGGCTGGTTCCCCAAACCGATAGTAAAAAATGCTATTGGTTCGCTGAACCAGTAGTATAAAAATGTAAAAAAAAGTTCTGACGATCAGCTGAGCGACGCGCGATGATGGCTGTCCATCTCTTTTTGCATGCTATTTTTCCACTTTATTTGTTCCGCCTCGGGAAGAGCCAAAATGTCCTCATAGTTTTTGGGTGTAGTGACATCACAATTAATGGACATCACATAGTCCTTTAAGATTTTAGGTGTGTTCCCTTTGTTTGACCTAGGTGATTTTCTGATGTTTTTGTCTGCATTAATAGTATTTTCAGACGATTCGATGGGGTCCTTTCATCAATGTATTGTGTATTAATGATGTGGTGGCCTTCTTTCCAATTCTTAATTGCTATTTTATGTTTGATTGATTTGTTGATGTGTATGTGAGGTTTTGATTGTGTCTGATTATCTTTATATGTGTGTTTATCTATTATGATTTCGTTTGAATGTATTTTGCTCCAATTTGCATTTTCATCAAAATTCGCCGATCCTGAAATTATTATTTTATGATTGTTGTCCATAAATCTATATGCTTTGGTTTTGGATTCATAACCTACGAATCTTAGCCTTTTTGAGATTTTATCCCCCTTTCTTCTAAGTTGTTTGGGAATATGTACGTTGGCCATTACCCCAAAAACGTGAAGGTGAGATAATTTGGGTTTGCAGTTATACATGATTTCATATGGTGTTTTTTAAATTACGCTAGACCATAATCTATTCAATGTATAATTTTAATATAGAATGGCCTCTCCCCAATATGAAAAACTTAATCCTGCGTCTTCCAACACACACCTTACCATAGTCTGTAAAACACTGTTTCTGCGTTCAACTACACCATTTTGATATGGCGAAAATGGCAAAGTTTTGTAATGTATCAAACCATTTTTGTTAATCCAGTTACTAAATTCTTTGCACATGAATTCAGAACGTCTGTCTGTCATTATCTGTTTGACTTTGATATTATGTTGAGTTTCGACTCTCTTATAAAATTCTTTGAATTTTATTTTTGTGTTTGAGGGTGTACACGAAACCATACCTACTATGGTCGTCGATTATATCCATGTGCACCAGTTGAAAAATGTGTGTGGTGCTCCTTATAGATTTCTAGGTCAGGGTCTGTTTTTTAATTTTGAGCTTTTACAAATAGAACACTCTAGATAATTATCACAGTTGTTTACTTTAAGACCTTTAGAACAGTTTAACATCTTTTTTATAATCGGGAAACCTATGTATCCCAATCTTCGGTGTAATAGGTGGGCGCAATTATCATGTATAGGTTTACCGATAGAAATACATTTGTTATTGATTGGTTCAGTTACAACATGTTCAACATCAATGTTATCAACATTGTTACTATTTTCCCCTTCTGTGTTACATTCATTAGTATTACACCATCTTCTATATTCTCTTCCCCTTCTTTTTCTTCTACACCATCACTGTTTTCATCTTCGTTACTAAAGCTAGAACTTATCTGTTCAATAGATTCGTGAGATGGTATATAGTAAGGTAGTCCACCTGATATGACTACGTTTCCTACTTCTTTTCCACTGTTAGTTAACAATACATTACCATCTCTGAATAATACTTCTATTTTTGTTTCTTTACTCAGTTTTACTGTAGCAAGAACATTGTAAGGTATTTCTTGTATGAAAAGAACATCACTTACATTACCAATACCTGGAACATAAACATTTCCTTTCCCATCAACTTTTACATGTTTTTGATTGGCTACTTTTATGTTGAATGACATTTTGGTGAAGGAAGTAAACAATTCTTTGATACATGAAGTATGTGACGTAGCTCCAGAGTCTAATAACCAGTAATTTCCTTTCTTACCTCTGTTAAAGATGAGATCAATATCCTTGAATCCGTTTACAGATTTACTATTTTTCTTATCATTTTCTCTTTTGGATACTCTACCCCTTCTTGGACTAGGTGATTTCTTGCACCTTGAATTAATACTTAATCTTTGATTACCAGGAGTCCTGTCATAATATCTCTGCCCAGAATTACAGTAAATCTCTTTCTATGAAAATTGTTATTTTGTGTTCGGGTATATTCATTGATTGGTCTTTCTCTAAAATTTCTTGAGCAATTTTTCTTAAAATGATCCTTTGAACCACATGTATACAGTAGCATCCTTGCAGGACATTTACTTGTTCATCAAAATCCACCCTCCTTGTATTTCTGTTTTCCCTACGCATTAATGCTCTATCCTTTCTGAGGTTATCCTCAGCTATTAATCTTCCAGATAGACTTTCAAGGGATAAATTTCCATATTCTGGGTTCTCTAACTGATTAAGAAAATTGTCCCAGGATGAATCGAGGAAATTGATAATATTACTAATAAAACTTTCTTCAGATATAATTTCTCCCCTTAATACGTCTTAATAATCCAAGGGGTAGGCAGAATGCAAGCTGGAAAAACAACTTGTGTAGCTTTCCTCTATTGGATTTACAAAAGAGGCTTATTAAAGCTTTGAAGAATTTTGTGAGAAGGGACAAAGAAGAAAGAAAGAAAGAAAGAAAGAAAGAAAGAAAGAAAGAAAGAAAGAAAGAAAGAAAGAGAAAGAAAGAAAGAAAGAGAAGGAAGGAAGGAAAGAAAGAAAGAAAGAAAGAAAGAAAGAAAGAAAGAAAGAAAGAAAGAAAGAAAGAAAGAAAGAAAGAGGATACACAGAGAGAGAGTTGCGAGGTCAGGATTGTCATTTACTCAAGGCTCAGCAGATAGCAGCAGATAAGAGAAGAAATAGCAATCAGCAAATTAAAGCTTGCCAAAGTAATTTTGTTCTCAATAGGAGTGCGCAGAAGAACAGTCAAAATCCAGTCCAAAGTTCAGAGAGCCAAGTCAGATTCATCAAACAGTCCAAAGGTCAGGGTTTCGGGAATCACAAGTAGAAATTCAGGAATGATACCCATGTCCAAAGGATTGGAGACTGAGCATCATCAGACTGCTCCAGCTGTGTGTCTCCTGAGGCTGACATTCCACTGAGGAAGCTTCTTCAAAGTCAAACTCATGGGCTATAATACAATGTCTCTTCTCTGCAGAGCCTGCTATTCCTGAGCAAGAAGCAAATTTCCTTCCCCGTCTCAGGACCTCCTCCACAGGTAGGTTTGGATGGAGTGAGCTCTCGCGCGGTCCTTAATGTAACCCACCTGATTGTCTGAGATAGTAAAAGAAATATCGACAAACCAGCTGAAAAGAGAGGAGAAATTCTGGTCAAAAGAAACGTGCGACATTTATGCTTTTCAGAGTTGCAAGATTCTGTTGAAAAGGTTCGCCATCACTGTTCTAGCCCACAATATTCCCAATTTGGGGTCTCTTTTCCTCCAGACCCTCTTCACTTACTCATTCAACACCACGACCACTGCAATGCCATCGGGTCTCAGGAAAGCAGAGGTCTTCAACAGACAGCTTTCAAACAAGCAAGTGGAGGTCAAAGCAACACGCACGGAGCCTTCAGGGATGAATTTGCTGGCCAGAAGAGAGAAGAAGTTAGCCGATACCACTGCACAGAGATCAGTTCAGGCAGCCCTCCACTTACGACCGCTCATTTAGTGACCGGAGTTACATGGAGCGGGGCACATTGAGTTATGGGTGTGAGCACATGTGCGCGTGAGCCCCCCCCCTCTCCCTGCTTTTGGCACGTGACAGGAAAGAGGTTTGCCATCCGGGTGCGATTCAAGGTGTTGGTTACCACCTTTAAAGCGCTCCATGGCATAGGACCCGGGTACCTTTGAGACCGACTTCTGCCACCAATAGCCTCCCACCGACCAGTCCGCTCCCACAGAGAGGGTCTCCTCAGGGTGCCATCGGCCAAGTTATGTCGGCTGGCGACATCCAGGGGGAGGGCCTTCTCTGTGGGAGCCCCAGCCCTGTGGAATGAACTGCCCCCGGAAATACGTAAGATCTCCGACCTCCGGGTGTTTCGCTGCGCTCTGAAGACCCTGTTGTTCCGCCAGGCCGGGCTATTAACATAATGTTTTAAATTGGGGTATTTTAAATTTCTGGGATTTTAAATTGGAGCCTAATTATTTAATGATTTTAAATTTTAATTGTTGTTTTGTTTCTGTGTTTTTAAATAGGCTGTACACCGCCCTGAGTCCTTCGGGAGAAGGGCGGTATAGAAATAAAATTATTATTATTATTATTATTATTATTATTATTATTATTATTATTATTATTATTATTATTATTATTATTATTATTATTATTATTATCCTGGCTATATAGCATCTGTATTATTTTTTTTCCTCATCCTCCTTTTCCTCCCCACCTTGCAAAACTGGTCTCAGCTGAGTTTACCTGAAATGTCCCAGGTGATAAAACATGGGCTGTTTGTAGAATTCATCTTTGAGGGGGTTCACAATGATGGGGCTGTCCACGGGATTGCCCACCCAGGTGGGACCCCCTTTCATGTCCAGGGCCAAGCTCCAGTCAATCCACCCGGTGACAAAGTGGTTGAGATTCTACAGAGACCAAAAGCATCAGGGGCTCTACCGGTTGCATTAGAGCCCAAATCTCCCTTCCCTTTGCATGCCAGGAGGAAAAAAAGACATTTCTGAATTGAGCAAAATATGAAAGAATCAAACTTCAGACCATGGTCTGACTTGGACTCGGGGAAAACTAGAGAGGGAAGGTTCTCTAAAGATGAAAACTTGCCCTCAGAAGTTGTGGGTGAAGAAGAGAATGGACGACCATTTGTCTGAAATGGGGTAGGGTTTCCTGCTTGAGCAGGGGGTTGGACTAGAAGACCTCCAAGGTCCCTTCCAACTCTGTTATTCTGTTATCCTCAAGCCCACCCTTCTTCTCATCCAACTTTTGATTCCCTGGCTCAGCTTTCCCAAAGACGCCATGACACCCTTTGACGTCCGAGAAGCTGCAAAGACATTTCAATCACTCGTCCATTCCTGCCCTTCTTATCATCGAAGAGATCCATTTTTGGTCGTAGCAAGGGGTCCCCTTACCGTCAGGATACTTCTGCTGTAATAAGTGCCTCTCTCCCAGCTCCCTAGGGCAACCTTCACCTCCCAGTACACAAAACCATTGCAAGCTTCAGTGTAGAGCAGGAAGAAATCGGGGTACAGGCGATGAGTAACGTCCAGAGTAAGTCCAGCTGGGCTGACCGTATCAAAATACCAATGGATGCCAATGCCAGATACAAAGGCTGCCGCGGTACTATTGCCAATCACCTGTCAGGGGACAGAGGGAAGGAAGAGGAGCCTCAATCCCAGCAGTTCTCAATTTATGATGATTCATTTAGTGACCTACGTTCCCAGTTCCCCCAGGTCACGCAAGCAAAATTCAGACCGACGGATTTGATGGTCGCAGCCTCTCGTGGATCCCCTTTTGCGACCTTCCCGACAAAGCGAAGCCAAGGGAGGAAAGGCAGATTTGCTTAATGACCCTGTGAGGTTAACTTCACGGCAACGATTCGCTTAACGACTGGGGCAAGGAAGGTCATCAAACGAGGCAAAATGAATGGAAGACGTCGCAAGGATTTTTCGGCGCGATTGTGGTCATAAATCGAGGGCTACCTGTACATCGTAGATTATAAAACCTATCATCCCCAGCCGATCCCTTGAGACATTTTGCCCCCCCAGCCCCATGGGGCTCCCAAAATTCTCCCCCAGCATCTTCTGCAATTCAGTTGTACTTCTTGGTCACGGTCCAAAACCTGGATACCTAGAAGTAGTCCTCAATTTAGGACGGGTTGCTTAGTGTCCATTCAAAAGTCAGCTAGAACCAGTCCTTGCACTTACAATGGACTCAGCATTCCTACAGTCACGTGATCTAAATTCAGGCACGTATAGCAAACCGGTGTGAATTTCACTCCCGGGGGGGGGGGTGTCACGTGATCATCAGCGTTTGCGACTTTCCGACAAGCAAAGTCAATGGGGGGGGAGTTGGACTTGCTTAACGGCCTCAGGATTCACTTAATGACAACTGCCCCACCAGGGCAAAAACAAAATGGTAAATTGGGAATAAAGCTCACTCAATCATAGCTTTGCTCAGCAACGGGAATTCTGGTCCCGATCACTCGGTCGTAAGTCCAGGACCGCCCATCGTAGGGTAGATACGTCCTACAGTTCGAAGACCTACCTGGTTGGCCCAGTTTGGCAAGTAAAACCTCATGTCATCCATAATGATCAGGTGAACATCTGGATGGCTGCTGGCGGCGAGGGCGGGGCCCAAGTCCTTAATGATAAAGTCGCGTTGATGTTCCGGTGAGAAATAATTAACCGGAAAGCTGTCTATACTTATGAAAGCGGCGCCGGCTGGTTCATTCTGGGAGCTTAACGCCCAGAAAGTAATATTATTTTTAGCGTACGCATCTAGGAACCTAGATTCAAATAGAGAATGTTGCAATCATGTTAGTTTAGCAAGCTGTATCTTTGCCCAGAGAACCAAGCCAATATTTTTTCAAGCCCCTTGTATTTATGAAAACCCCTATTTCCCAACCCCCTGGCTGACCATCAGAATTGGCAAAGCGATAGAAATAAATCCATATTTGAGTTAAATATCCCAGATTTAGATTCCAATGATGCTTAGAGGAACTGATGGGCAGGGATGGGGGAAATGGGTCAACTTTGGCTTCCACAATTCCCAGCCAGGTTCTTTTTTTGGCTGATTTTTTGGCTGTTTTCAGGCTGTTTTTCTGTCTGTTTTCTGGCTGTTTTCCAGGCCGTTTTCCAGGCCGTTTTCCAGGCCAACTTTGGCCAGAAATGGCCTTAAAATGGCCAGAACAATGACCTTAACAGTAAAAAAATAATAATAAAACAGGCCATTTTCTGGGCCATTTCAGGCTATTTTCAAGCTTTTTTTTCAGGCCAAAATCGGCCTGGAAAACGACCTGAAAATGGCCCAAAAAATGACCTGAAAATGGCTAGAAAAACGGCCTGAAAACAGTAAAAAAACCAAGCCATTTTTCGCACCTTTTTCAGGCCATTTTCAGGCTGTTTTTTGAGCCAAAATTGGCCAGAAAAACAGCCTGGAAAATGGCCTGAAAACAGCCAGAAAATCAGCCTGAAAAACTACCTGAAAATGGCCCAAAACCAGCCTGAAAATTCCCTGAAAACAGCCCAGAAAAATGGCTTGAAAACAGTAAAAAAACAAACAAAAAACAAGCTATTTCTTGGGCCTTTTTCAGGCCATTTTCAGGCTGTTTTTCGGGCCAAAATCGGCCCAAAAAACAGCCTGAAAAATGCCCAGAAAAATCCCCAGAAAACCCTAACCCAAAACAGGCCATTTTTTGGGCCATTTTAAGGCTGTTTTTTGGGTCAAATTCAGCCCGAAAATCGGCCCGAAAAACAGCCTAAAAATCAGCCTGGAAAATGGCCTGAAAACAGCCAGAAAAACAACCAGAAAACCCTAAACCAAAACAGGCCATTTTGGGGCTGTTTTCAAGCCATTTTTGGGCTGTTTTTCTGACCAAAATCGCCCCCCAAAACAGCCAGAAAATTGGCCTCAAAACAGCCCCAAAACAGCCCAAAAAAAATGGGCAGGGGAAGGGCCAGCCAGTGGTCTGATTTGCCAGTTCTTCAAACAGTGCCGAATCGGAACAACCGGTTTGGGAAAACTGGTCCAAATCGGCAGCAATCCCACCTCTGGTTATTTACCTGATAAAATAACGAGCCCAGGCCTTGTGGTAGCGATCGCCTGGTTCTCCCTTTATCCTGGATTTGCCTTCAACCTTGTTGTTGA
The DNA here is from genome assembly GCF_059756535.1 of Pantherophis guttatus. Lineage (NCBI taxonomy): Eukaryota > Metazoa > Chordata > Lepidosauria > Squamata > Colubridae > Pantherophis > Pantherophis guttatus. Next base: position 3,492,539 of record NC_142080.1, read on the forward strand.
CTCTTAGCCAGCCAGGACTGGTCCAAGGGCTGCCGACAAGTGAGAGGGGTCTCCTGGCGTGGGCCATGATACGATGGAGCAGGGGGATCTGAGGAGAGAGACAAGAACTGTCTCCGGGGGTGGACTAATCGACGCTCCACAAGACCATTCATACCATCTCCTTGTGGGTTTATTGACTTTGACTGTGTTCATTCCGGAACTCTGCAGGTAGTTCTTGAGTTGTGACCGCTATGGAGCCTGCCCATTACAGTCGTTAAGTTGTAGCGGTCGTAAAACTGTTACCGACCCGACGGATTGACATTTTTCACCGATGGCGGTTAGGCAAATGGGGCCGTTGTAAATCCCAACCCTGAGGTTGTAATTGTGAATACGGCGGTCATTAAGCCAAGGCCGTCGTTGTAAGGGTGATCCCGTTGTTTGCCTCGGGGGTGGGGGGGTGCTTTTGCTGAAAATAGGAAGTGCAAAACTGGTCGGCTACGCCTCTGCCTGTCTGCACCACATTCCCACCAACCCTAACAGGTCTAACTATTGTATGTAAACAGAGAATAAACCCCACTCCCTTCTATACTGATGATGTTATGTACCTGGGTCATGAAACGTAGGCAAGAAAATTATCAAGCTCAGAGAGCACCAGGGACCCCACAGTCCTCCCCCTCCTCCTCCTCCTCCCCCTCGCAAACCCCACTCACTACTAGCACTGATGATGTTACCTAGTTGGGTCATAAAATGTCCTCAAGAAAACCACCAAGCTCAGAAAGCATCAAGGACACCACAGCTCATATTGGTAGCAGAAACCAGCCTGCAACACAACCAGGAAGCTCCTTAGCGGGTGGGTGTATTAAGTCTGTCCGAACTCACCCTAAATTTGGTGTCTTCAGGAGCCAGCTCAAAACACTTCAGTTCGAAGTCATTCACGCAGCGGTCATCGTAACTGTATGGCCGCGTGGAAAAGTCGGTGCAGCCAATAGGCCAACGCAGCAAATTGTACTCAATTCCTGCAGGAGAGAGGAAAATATTCCAGTCTTCTGATTTTCACAATCAGAAAAAGAAAATCCAGCAGGTTCTGACAGGTTCTGGAGAACCGGTAGCGGAAATATTGAGCAGTTCGGAGAACTGGCAAATACCACCTCTGGCTGGCCCCAGAGTGGAGTGGGAATGGAGATTTTGCAATATCCTTATTTATTTATTTATTTATTTATTTATTTATTTATTTATTTATTTATTTATTTATTTATTTATTTATTTATTATTTCTATTTCTATACCGCCCTTCTCCCGAAGGACTCAGGGCGGTGTACAGCCTATTTAAAAACACAGAAACAAAACAACAATTAAAATTTAAAATCATTAAATAATTAGGCTCCAATTAAAATCCCAGAAATTTAAAATACCCCAATTTAAAACGTTATGTTAATAGCCCGGCCTGGTGGAACAACAGGGTCTTCAGAGCGCAGCGAAACACCCGGAGGTTGGAGATCTTATGTATTTCCGGGGGCAGTTCATTCCACAGGGCTGGGGCTCCCACAGAGAAGGCTCTCCCCCTGGATGTCGCCAGCCGACATAACTTGGCCGATGGCACCCTGAGGAGACCCTCTCTGTGGGAGCGGACTGGTCGGTGGGAGGCTATTGGTGGCAGAAGTCAGACTCGAAGGTACCCGGGTCCTATGCCATGGAGCGCTTTAAAGGTGGTAACCAACACCTTGAATCGCACCCGGAAGACCACTGGGAGCCAGTGCAGCTCGCGCAGGAGGGGTGTCACGTGGGCGCAACGAGTTGCACCCATAACCACCCGCGCGGCCGCATTCTGGACCAGTTGGAGCCTCCGGGTACTCTTCAAGGGGAGCCCCATGTAGAGAGCATTACAGTAGTCCAACCGGGAGGTAACAAGGGCATGAGTGACCGTGCGCAAGGCGTCCCGATCCAGAAAGGGCTGCAACTGGCGAATCAGGCGAACCTGATAAAAGGCCCCCCTGGCCACGGCCGTCATATGCTTTTCTAAAGACAGCCGTGCGTCCAGGAGGACACCCAGATTGCAAGCCCTCTCTGTGGGGGGCAAAGATTCACCCCCAATAGTCAGCGATGGCACCTGGAATGGGGAGGGAATGGTAATTTTGCAGTATCCTTCCCCTGGAGTGGGACAGGAATGGAGATTGTGCAGTATCCTTCCTCTGCCACACACACCAAGCCACGGCCACAGAACCGGCAGTAAAAAAATTTGGATTTCACCACTGAAAAAAAGGTTCAAAACTTACCTCCATGAAATAATAATAATAATAATAATAATAATAATAATAATAATAATAATAATAATAATAATAATAATAATTGCTGAGCACATTGTAAGCCGCCCTGAGTCTTCGGAGAAGGGCGGCATATAAATCAAATTAAATAATAATAATAATAATAATAATAATAATAATAATAATAATAATAATAATGGCATCAATGCCATCTCATAAAGATGGTTCTTGGTCAGAGATGCATCTTACTCCTTCTCCCTCCCCTTGCTTTTTCCTTTCACGCTATGCCTTTCACATCCGTTCTCACTGAATTGTATTTTCCCTGAATTGTTCTTCTTCCTCCGATTCTCGAGCATTCGGCGGATAAATCGAGGCCATTAAAAAGGAAAATAAAACTACCTGATTTTATTTTCGCATTGAAAGTTGGTGCATAAAATCAGCAAAGCCTATATATATATATATATATATATATATATATATATATATATATATATATATATATATTTATTTATTTATTTATTTATTTATATTTTCTGGATTGTGCAGGCAGTATGCGCACGAAGATCGCCATTCTGCTTTTAAACCTGCTGGATTTTAATCCTTGCTTTGAGAAAGATAAGAGCCTCAGGGTGCTAGCTTTCCACACACCCCTGAGCTGCTAGATTTCATCAAGCGGTCATTCCCAATTTTCTCACCTTCTTCGGAGAAGTAAGAGCGGAGAAGTTGGTTTTGGGCTGCATAAGACAAATGTAGGATGTTGATGGCCGCAGCATCGATGAGCGACCCGCCGAAGCCTTTGATGTATTGGTGCCGAACGGAGGGATCGTAGGTGTAGAAAATTCCGCCTGAGATACAAGAATGAACAGAATGAACAAAATAAGGAAGGGACCCTTACAGGTCATCTAGTCCAACCTCCCCAGATTTACCGGAAGCTCCTGACTTGGCAGCTGTTTTCCCTTCGCTCCGCTCCAACCGTTGGCCGTCCCTGCTGGTTGTGTACTTGACAAAGCTGCCGACGCCAGGGAGGGAGACCGGGTCCACCGTGTCGCAGTACGTCGCGTTGCAAACGCACACCATTGCAGTTGCGCGAAGGTATTTAGGACTACAGGGCTGGCGTGCTAGAGATCGACCAAAAATGGACAGGGGAGGGGGGAAAGTAGGTGAATTTAGACCACCGCCTACCATCGCAATGGAGCCCCGCCCACTTTTTCTTCCAGCTCCACCCACAAAAAGACTTCCCAAAGGCTTCCCCACTGACCTCTGACCTCGACCATCCCTAAGAAGAAAAGGAACAGCGCCCTCAAAGCATCCCATGTCTGCATAGCAGCCTTGAAACATCAGCCTCCGAATTCTAGAGAAGTTTACCTGCAGGGGGAAGAAAAAAAAAAGATTATTTTTTTTGTTGTGGGCCTCCTTTGCAACGCTGTTGATTTATTCACGCAGGTTTTTTGCTGCCTAAATCCTCAATCTGGCCCCCTGGCAAGACGTAGCTCACTCCTACAACCTCCACTGATCCTTCTGCTCTAAGGTTGGAGTCCAACGTAGAGCAAACTCAACTGATTTTAATCTGCCAGATGTTCAGCACAGTCTTCACAATGACCCTTTAGGTGAACTTCAGAATAGAATAGAGTAGAGTAGAGTAGAGTAGAGTAGAGTAGAGTAGAGTAGAATAGAATAGAATAGAATAGAATAGAATAGAATAGAATAGAATAGAATAGAATAGAATAGAATAGAATAGAATAGAATAGAATAGAATAGAATAGGAGTTGGAAGGGAATTTAGAGATAGCTGAGTATTCCAAATATTGGAAGACTGCTGTCATGTCTACCCCTCATCCTTCTTCTTAAAATAGACATCCCCAATTGCAGCAACCATTCCTCATATGTTTTAGCCTCCAGTCCTCTAATCCTCTTTGTTGCTTGTTGTTGTGATGAAGAAAGACGCACAGGCAGGAAGAAGGTTAATGGGAAGGCCCAGAGAACAGCTTCTGGGAGCCCCCTTTTTATTGCTCTGTGTGGTCTTCGTGGCAGAAGCTGATTCATTGATCAAAGTTCACTTTGTAGTTGATTGGCTAAACAAAGCCAGGCTATAGGATATGCTATCCATGTGGACAGTGCATGGACAGTTCATGTTTTCCTGTTGCAAACAATGTGAGCTTGCTTACGTGACAGACCTCATGTCCTGAGAAAGGGTCTTTAAGGATCATTGTGCTGACGTTTGCATTCCTCAGCGTGGTTTGCCAACTACTGAGAAAACAACCACCCCAACATCTCCTCCTTTTTATTTTATTCTTTATTTTTTAATAATTTGTATGCATACATAACTTCAGATCTGGAGGGCCGAATTCTTGGACGAAATACCGTCAACAAACCAGGCAAACATTGCACACAGCAGCAACAGCAAATTAAGGCAATGATAACTAAGATAACAATGAGCACTATTTGTAAGAACAAAGGTCGTGTTACAATAGGGATACTTTCCAACATCAACAGATGCCTTCCTAGTATGGTTAATGAATTCCCAACAATATGCCGCTACTTCTTGAAGCCTGTTACCAATGGCTAAAATAGTATAATTAACTTTTTCTTCTTGTAGCGTTCCTGTTGTGGCTCCGTTACCTGAGCCTGTGTCATTGGCAGGAGAGGACTCCGAGAGTGAAGGAGAGGAGTTGGCAAGGCCTCCCTCTCCAGGACCCTCCTCTCTGGCAATGCCTTCGGTGTCCGCCAAGCACGTCCATGCAGCCACAGATGGACAATGATGAGGGTAATGAGTCTTGGCTGGATCCACGCCAGCGTCGCAGAGATAAGCGCGCGCAACAGAAGAAAAGGCGTGCCCGAGATTAGGCTGAGTCACTGGACCACACCCCACAGGGTATAAAAGGGAGCGTGGTGGCCAGTCAAACCTTGTGACGAACAAAGCTGAAAGCTTCCATGCCATTCTGCATTGCCGGACTTGTTGCTATAGACTTTGCTGGATTATCTCTGGACTTGATTCACTCTGTAATTATTGAGCTGTTTCTTTTGATGTACCAGGAGAGGGGAGACGTTATCTCTCCTCTTCGTAAATAATAAACTCTTGGCAGGCAGCCACTAGGTTGTTGCCAAGTTCCGTTATCATAAGGAAAAGGATTTTGCCGGCTGGTTTGGTCTTTAACTCTTGAACGTCTGTTGGTGTGTGTGCGTGTGGTTGGGGACAGAACAGTTCCAGGGAGATATTTTGCACATCCCATATATAGGAATTTTGTTCCTTGCTCTGGAATTCCATCTTGCAAAGGCACTGTAGCCACGCCAGGAGGAAAAATACATATAAAAAGAATACACATTACAATAGTTACAGAATTGGCATTTAAACAAGCAAATGCCACTACCAAAAAGTTCTCTGGTGTCTGTGGCATGTCCTTTTCCTGTAGCAATTTTGTAGATTGAGCAGAGAGGGCCTTAATCTGCCCCCAGGTCACTTGATGTTTCTGACGAGGTGCTCGGTCCTGATCCTGCTGAGGGTTCTGCAGGCTGAGGGAGAATTTTGGGATCTGGTTTTTCAGTCCTTGGTGCCACGCCATCCTTCCACGGTTTCACACACCGAGCAGGGATCCACACCAGACCTGTAGGAGTAAGCACAGCAGCATACCCCCTTCTCCATGTCAATAAGGGAACAGGTCCATGCCATTCGGGATTAGGCAATAATCTATACATTACCTGTGGCTGGGGATGACTTATTCTACTTCCAAAATGATTATCTACTGGAGTTGATAAATTTGTGATATTAAGATGATTCAGAGTAAACAGAACTTTATTCAACCATTCCTGTTTACCAGGGAGACCTATTGTCAACTTGCAAAGCTTTCAAGTTGCCATGAGCAGGAAGGAGGGAGAACTGATAGAGCTGATTGATTTCCCTAACTGAAGTGCATTCCATACATTCTTCCTGACCGCAATCAGAAGGAGGGTGTTGGATTTCACAGCCAGCCAAAGTGGTTAATTGGAGAATGTGATTTATGACATGGCCAGAGAGGAGGGGAGAGACAGGGTCATAGGGGAACGTAAATCTACATGGGATTAGTTCTAACTGCATCCGAATATTGCCGAAATGGTGCTCCTAATAAATGACTGTATTTCTTTTGAAGTTCGGCTCATGGCTCATGAATTAATTAGGGCATCTTTCGGAAACTTCACACCTATAGGAATCCCTCCTGTTTGTTTATGTTTATCTAAAGCAGATTTTAAAGTAAAATTTGCTCACTCCACTATGGCCTGTCCCGTAGTGTTATAAGGTATGCCAAAAAGATGTTTAATTTGCCATTTGTCACAAAATTCAGCAAAGGAGCGACTACAATATGCAGGGCCATTGTCTATGATCTATGGGGCAAGCCTGAGGGGGAGAAGGGGAAAGGAGAGGATCTATGGGGCAAGCCTGAGGGAGAGAAAGGGAGAGGAGAGGATCTATGAGGCCAGCCTGAGGGAGAGAAAGGGAGAGGAGAGGCTTCTGTGGCGCTAGCCTGAGGGAGAAGAGAGGATCTATGGGGCCAGCCTCAGGGAGAGAAGAGAGGAGAGGATCTATGGGGCAAGCCTGAGGGAGAGAAGGGGAGAGGAGAGGCTTCTGTGGTGCTAGCCTGAGGGAGAGAATTACTCATTAATTTTCAAACTCTTTTAAGTGTTGATTTATCAAGCCCGATCACATAGTTCCGTAACGGAGCACGGGTATCCAGCTAGTCGTTCATGAAATAAACCTCTGAATCTTTAAGTAAGAACTATTGTTTGTGTTGCTATCTCCTGTTTTTTTGTTTTTTTTAATTGGGATATTTTTATGACACTTGAGCAGCGGGGGGTTGGTCTAGAAGACCTCCAAGGTCCCTTTCAATTCGGTGATTCCGTTCGAATCTTCGGCACACTTTGCTCGGATGTAACACAGCAGGTCCCCCCCCACCCCAATTTTTTTTTTAAACATTTCAGGCTTTAATCAAAAGAAAAACACCAGAGCGAGATGTGAGTCGTTTTGCACCAGTTTTGAAAGTTGCTTTTCGCATGTCCCTCAGAGATGTCAAGGAGACAACCAACGCAAGGTGTGTGTGCGCATAATTAGAACTGGGGGCACAGAACCAAGCACGGGAAAGTCACACCCCAAAATCCCACCAACAGAAATCTTGTGTTATTTATTTATTTATTTATTTATTTATTTATTTATTGGTTCGATTTATATGCCGCCCTTTCTCCGGAGACTCAGGGCGGCGTACAATGCGTTAAGCAATAGCCTTCATACTTTTGTATATACCTGCTTAGTGGGGCTTTCGGGAGGCCTCCCTAAGCGGTGTTCTTTTTTTTTATACAAAGTCAGCTTATTGCCCCCACAATCCAGGTCCTCATTTTACCTACTTCGGAAGGATGGAAGGCTGAGTCAACATGAAACATGGGATAAATAAGTCTTGCTTTTAGTCCCAGCCAAGGAAGCCTTTCATGTGTCTGCCTAGCCCCAGGAGTCTGCAACCTTAAACACTCAAAAGAGCCATTTGGACCCAGTTTCCCACAGAAAAGAAAACACCGGGAGCCACAAAAACCCTTCCCTGTGTGCCTGACTTATTTCTCGAGCGGCCACAAAACTAGCCTATGTCGTTGAATTAAACGTTCCGTTTTCTTCTGAAACTTTTCTTTTCTTGGATTTATCCATGGCTGGTTGAAAAGCTCAGTAAATCGGATGCCGGCGAGTGTCGCACATCGGAGGGTGTGGCGCATATTTTGAGTGACAAGCAGCTGCAGCCGAGGGGTGGAAGACGTCATCAAGCGTCCACATCTGGCAATCCAGGTCCTTGGAAAGAACTCGAGGGTGCATAAAAATGCCATATCCAGTTTGAACATCTGGCTGAGTGCGCGATGAACCATTAATAATAATAGAAATAATAAGCCACATGGTATTTTAATTCTCCCTTGTGCAGGACGCATAATCTGAAGCTGGGAAAAGGCAGATCTTAGTAAACGTAATCAGCTAAGTATGGGTGTCACGCAGGGGTGAAATCCAAAATTGTTCCCTACCGGTTCTGTGGGCGTGGCTTGGTGGGCGTGGCAGGGGAAGGATATTGCAAAATCTCCATTCCCTCCCCTCCTGGGGGAAGGATACTGCAAAAATCTCCATTCCCACCCCACTCTGGAGCCAGCCAGAGGTGGCATTTGCCGGTTCTCTGAATTACTCAAAATTTCCGCTACCGGTTCTCCAGAACCTGTTAGAACCTGCTGGATTTAACTCCTGGTGTCACGTTGTCAGTTACACCAAAAATAATTTGAAGACGGAAAATGAAAAACAAAAACCTCGGCTACTGATGATCCCAACTGCTTAATTTGAAATGCTGACCACGAATCTGGAACAAGATGGACTCAACCGACTATTTTTTGTTTACTGGCCGGATGCCCTTCCTGTCGTCAATATGGAGTTATATTTAGCAGATATATTCTCTGGTAGCTAGGAATCTGGAACAAGATGGACTCAGCCGACCTCATCCAGGTCGAACTCCACGAGATGAAAGTCGTAACTTGGCTTGGAGGCGGCCGGTTGTGGGAAACAGTCCCTGTGGCTTGTAAGCCAGGATTCGAAGCTTAATGAAGGGCACTTCCAAAGGATTGGGAAACATGCAGCGCTGAAGCCAACAGTCTTGCCAAGGAATTCCCAGCCAGAAAATTAGAAGGAACACCTTGGTTTTGGTTAATTTGAACCATCTATCGATAGACACTTCAGGAATCATGGTTTGTTCATCCCAGCAAACATCAAATCTCTGCTTCTTTGGTCCTTGTCAAGGTTTATGTCCTAGAAGAACGTAATCCATTGGGATGAACCACCATCTCACCTCCCGAGAGGGTTAGTAAACTATCCCAGTAGCTCAGTTATTTTTTTCCTCCTAACTGGCACCCAGTATGATACTCCTTCCTTACTGGCGCCGCCAGAGATACGTCTGGATGGAGTTGGCGGGGATTTGGGCTGAAATAAGTCCAACCGAATCGGAAATTTCGAAGGTGAGGTTGAACGAAGACCTGTGTCGAGAAAAAGAGATGGAAAAGAAGGGAAGGCAGAAAAGACGGAAAAGAAGAGGGGAGGAAAAGGGGGGGAAGGAATAAGGAAAGGAGAAGCGAAAAGAAAGGAGAAACAGAAGCAGAGACACAATCACAAAACCGTGGGCAAAACAGCCACGCAATTGTAACTTGCCTTCTTCTACTCCAAAGTATTTATCACAATTTTTGGGGGGTTGGTGTTGTTAATTCCTGCAGAGTTTCTAAACGAGGAATTTCTCGCCCGACTGTCAGAGTGGCTAGAGTCTTTGACACCCAGTTCGGTGTGAAAAACTAAAAATTCAGACCACTGAAATGGACACTTTTTTTTTTCTGCTGTGCTCCATTTTATTCAAGTATTTATTAAATTTAAATGCCCCTCCCCTTCCCCGATAAATGGCTCATTTTGAGCCCAGATGTCAACACACTCGAATTGAGAAGACAGGTAACTAGGCTACCTTAGCAACATGAACCTTTGGATAGCCTGCTTCGAAGAGGGAGGTGTTTGAAAAGGACCCCCCCCCAAAAAAAACCTTCATGAGAACTAGTAACTTGGCTCTTTGAAAAAGCAGACATTTGGAATACTGGCACTCAACAGTTAAGGACCACCAGCACTGCCGATCCATCATGTTAGGAAATGATTTTACCTAACTTGTTGGGCTGGCAATATATAAACCATCAATATAGCTTTAAGACTGCTGTATTGCATCATACTGTGTCCTGATTGGTTAGCTCTGTAGCCAATCTCCTTAAGAGGGAGCTAGAAACATGGTTTGTTTCTCTTTGCTGATCGTTACTGCTCTTTGCTGTGTTTGCTACTGTTTGCAAATACAGAAGAACTGTTAATGTGTATGACTGCGACAACTGGTAAGAAGACGTTGTTATTGGAATATCCCTGGACTATTGTTTTACTATCTACTGCTTTATCTGTGTATGACCTTTTATTGGACTGTGCCTTATTACTATTTTCTGAAAGTAAACAAACTCAATGTATCTCTGTGTTGGCTGTGTTATTTCCTAACTACTCTCAATCGCTTTCATGTGCACACCCTTGCTACTCAAGGGTTGCTCTGCGAATTCCTCAACACATCGGGACGAAGCTAACCCTAACCCTAACCTTAACCCTAAAACCCCTCCCCCCAAAAAAACCTTCATGAGAACTAGTAACTTGGCTCTTTGAAAAAAGCACAGACGTTTGGAATACTGGCACTCACCTGTTAAGGACTACCACCACTGCTGATCCATCAGGACGAAGCACTGCGACGTGTTCCAGGTTGGAACTAAGGTAACTTTTAACCACCGTCAGCCCAACGCGCTGCGATCCTTCGACAATGAACTTGCTAGAAAGGGAGAAAGAGGAGGAGAGGATGAAGAAAAGATCCCACTGGGGGGGGAGGGGGGAAGGGGATCCACCCCGGTTTAGAAATCCGGAGCACAAAACGGGGGGGGGAATGTGGCTCCTTGAAAAGCTGTGTCTTAAAATGGTACACGAAACATACCTCTCACTTCCCCCCCCCCAAAGTGACAATCCTGTAGGGAGGTTGGTTGGTTGAGCTTCAGGTTGGGCGGTTGAGTTTGGCTCATTGAGTTTAAGATTAATCGGTTGAGCTTAAGGCTGGGCAGTTGAGTTTAGAGTTAGCTGGTTGAGCTTAAGGTTGTCCGGTTGACCTTAAAAGTGGTTAGTCAGGTGATAATAAGGTTGGTCGGATGAGTTTAAGGTTAGTTAGTTGAGTTTCAGATTCAGAAAACAGCCCGGAAAATGGACCATAAAATAGCCTGAAAAACTGTCTGTTTTTTGGTCATTTTTCGGGGTGTTTTCAGGCCGTTTTTCAGGCCCAAAATGGCTGGAAAATGGCCCAGAAAACAGCCCAGAAAATAGACCGGAAAACAGCCTGAAAAACTGCCTGGGGTTTTTTTGGCTGTTTTTTGGGCTGTTTTCAGGCTGTTTTTCAGGCCCAAAATGGCCGGAAAAATGGCCAGAAAACAGACCGGAAAATGGACTGGAAAACAGCCTCTTTTTTTGCTGTTTTTTGGGCTGTTTTCAGGCCAAAAACGGCCAGAAAACAGCCCAGAAAACAGCCCGGAAAATGGACCGGAAAACAGCCTGAAAAATGGCCTGTTTTTTGGCTGTTTTTCAGGCTGTTTTCAGGCCGTTTTTCAGGCCAAAAATGGCTGGAAAACAACCCAGAAAATAGACCGGAAAACAGCCTTTTTTTGGCCATTTTTCAGGCCCAAAATGGCTGGAAAACGGCCCAGAAAACAGCCCAGAAAATAGACTGGAAAACAGCCTTTTTTTGGCCATTTTTCGGGCTGTTTTCAGGCCATTTTTCAGGCCAAAAACGGACGGAAAATGGCCGGAAAACAGCCCAGAAAACAGCCCGGAAAATGGACTAGAAAACAGCCTGAAAAATTGCCTGTTTTTTGGCTGTTTTTCAGGATGTTTTCAGGCCGTTTTTCAGGCCAAAAATGGTTGGAAAAATAGCCGGAAAAGCCAGAAAATGGACCAGAAAACAGCCTGAAAAACTGTCCGTTTTTTGGCCATTTTTCGGGCTGTTTTTCAGGCCATTTTTCAGGCCAAAAACGGCCAGAAAACAGCCCAGAAAATAGACTGGAAAACAGCCTTTTTTTGGCCGTTTTTTGGGCTGTTTTCAGGCCATTTTTCAGTCCCAAAATGGCCGGAAAACAGCCCAGAAAACAGCCCCGAAAATGGACTGGAAAACAGCCTGAAAAACTGCCTGTTTTTTTGGCTGTTTTTCAGGCCAAGAATGGCCAGAAAAACAGCTGGAAAACGGCCCAGAAAACAGCCCGGAAAATAGCCTGAAAAACTGCCTTTTCTTTGGTCGTTTTCCAGGCCGTTTTCCAGGCCGTTTTTCAGCCTGTTTTCCAGAGCTCTGGCACCCGCAAAAACCAGCTGGCGGCCACGCTGGAAACCAGAAAAACAGCTGGCGACGGTGCACATGGCCACAGAGAGGGCTGTGCGTTCCACCTCTGGCACATGTGGCATAGGTTCGCCATCACGGCCTTAAGGTGACTCCTCCTTTGGGGCTCAATGCCCACTAGCCCCCCACCCCGGCCTGGCGGTTACACCTGAAGTGCCCCAGGTGGTAGAACATGGGCTGCTTGTAGAAGATGTCGCTGCTGGAGTCCACAATGATGGGACTATCCACGTAATTCTCCACCCAGTTGGGTCCCCCTTGTAAATCCAGGGCCAGGTTCCAGTCGATCCAGCCGACCACGTGGTGATTCAAATTCTAGAGGGAAGTTGGGGAAAGAATCAGGGTCTCTGATGAGGAGGGGGAGAAGAGCATGCTAAATCTTTACTTCCCTCCCTTCCTCTTCCTTTCTTCTCTTTTCTTCCTTCCTCCAACTGCTTTCCTCTCTTTTCTTTCTCTCCTTTATTCCTCTTCCCTTCCCCTACAATTCCAAACTCCTTCCCTCCCTCCCTCTGCTTTTCTTCCTTCTTCTTCCTTGTTTTCCTTCCTTCTTCCATCCCTCCATTCTCTTTCTTTCCTCTACCATTCCCTTCCAATTCTCCTCCCTCCCTCCCCTCTTCCTCTTCTCTATCTCTTTCTTTATTCCATAGTTTCTTCTGACCCTTCTCATTCTTTTTTCTCCTCCCTCCCTCCTTTCCTTCCTTCTTCCCTCTCTCCCTCTGCTTTTCTTCCTTGTTTTCCTTCCTTCTTCCATCCCTCCATCCCTCCTTTCCTTCCTTTCTCTTTCCTTCCTCTACCATTCCCCTACCATTCCCCTCCTTCCTTCTTTCCCTCCTCCCTCCCTCTTTCCCTTCCCTCTTCCTCTTCTCTTCTCTCCTCCCTCCCTTTCTTTCTTCTGTTGTTCCTTCTGACCCTTCCCTTCTTTTCCTCCCCCTGCCTCTCTCGTTATGTTTCTCCCCCTCCCTCCCCCCTCCTTCCTTCTTTCCTCCCTTCCGTCCTTTCTTCCTCCCCTTTTCCTCTTCTCCCCTCCCTTTCTTTCTTCCATTGTTCCTTCTGATCCTTCCACCCTACCTCTCTTGTTCTTTTTTCTCCCCTCTCCCTCCCTCTCCCTCCTTCCTGCTTTCCTTCCTTCTTCCCTCCCTCCCCTCTTCTCCCCTCCCTTTCTTACTTCCATTGTTCCTTCTGACCCTTCCCTTCTCTTCCTCCCCCTGCCTCTCTCTCGTTATGTTTTCTCCCCCTTCCTTCCCCCTTTCTTTCCTTCCGTCCTTTCTTCCTCCCCTTTTCCTCTTCTCCCCTCCCTTTCTTTCTTCCATTGTTCCTTCTGATCCTTCCACCCTACCTCTCTCTTGTTCTTTAATGCTCCCCTCTCCCTCTCCTCCTTCCCTCCTTCCCTTTCCCCTTTCTTTCTCTCTCTTCTCTTCCTTCTTCATCAACTTCCTCCCTCCCCGCTCTCTTCCTCCTACACCCCACACCGTACCTCCAAGATGCTATGACTGTAGTCCTCCCCTCGGTCCCAGGAACCCAGGATAACATCCTGTTCCCAAAAGAAAGAACCGGCGCACGCTTCCGTGGCAATCAGAAAATAGTCAGGGAAGATATGCTCGGTGGCTTCTACGGTGCTCTTGATGGGGCTGATGAAATCCATGTACCAATGGAGGCCGATGCCATGAATGTAGCGATAGGCTTGGCTCTCACTGCTCAACACCTTGACGGGGGGGGGGGAGGAGGGGGAAAGGATCAGAGTCGGGAGGGAATGCAGAGGTCATCCAGTCCAACCCCTGAGGATGTGCAGGCATTGCTACTTCTAACTCAGTTAGAAGGCTATCTAGCTTAGTGCTTTTTAACCTTGGCAAGTTGGTGGCTCCAACTCCCAGAATCCCCCAGCCAGCCGGCTTTAAGAGGGGTGGGCTTCCACTCCCAGAATTCCCCAGTCAGTGTGTTTGAAGATGGGTGGACTTCCACTCCCAGAATTCCCCAGTCAGCCTGCTTTAAAAGGGGTGGACTTCCACTCCCAGAATTCCCCAGCCAGCCGGCTTTAAGAGGGGTGGGCTTCCACTCCCAGAATTCCCCAGTCAGTGTGTTTGAAGATGGGTGGACTTCCACTCCCAGAATTCCCCAGTCAGCCTGCTTTAAAAGGGGTGGACTTCCACTCCCAGAATTCCCCAGCCAGCCGGCTTTAAGAGGGGTGGGCTTCCACTCCCAGAATTCCCCAGTCAGCCATTCTTTAAGAGGGAAGGACTTCAACTCCCAGAATCCCCCAGCCAGCCTGCTTTAAGAGGGGTGGACTTCCACTCCCAGAATCCCCCAGCCAGCATGCTTTAAGAGGGGTGGACTTCCACTCCCAGAATCCCCCAGTCAGCCTGCTTTAAGAGGGGTGGACTTCCATTCCCAGAATCCCCCAGTCAGCCTGCTTTAAAAGGGGTGGACTTCCACTCCCAGAATTCCCCAGCCAGCGTGCTTTAAAATGGGCGGACTTCAACTCCCAGAATTCCCCAGCCAGCATGCTTTAAGAGGAGTGGACTTCCACTCCCAGAATTCCCCAGCCAGCATGCTTTAAGAGGGGTGGACTTCGATTCCCAGAATTCCCCAGCCAGCATGCTTTAAGAGGGGTGGACTTCCACTCCCAGAATTCCCCAGCCAGCATGCTTTAAGAGGAGTGGACTTCGATTCCCAGAATTCCCCAGGCAGCATACTGGCTGAGGAATTCTGGCATCTGAAGTTCCTCCATCTTCCACTTCTCAAGGTGGAATCCAATGTATTTGAAAACCTCACATTTTTACTCTTAAAAAAAAAATTGAAAAATCTCAGGCCTCTTGGCTGTTGGACAGGACACCACCAAGAGATCCCCAAAACATTACCTTCCTTATTGTGATCTACAACCTTAATGGAAAGAAGCAATGCTGGATAATCTTGAACAATGGAAGCATCACGGAAATCGTCGTAATCTTTTAATGACCCCCATAATAATCCCTTGCGGGGTGGAGTCTGGGCAACTGAATGGAGCTGAGTGTTTTACTGGCCGGATGCCTTTCCTGTCGCCAGTGCGGAGTTTTGTTCAGCAGATATATTCTCGGTGTACCCAGAGAGAGAGGAATATCTGCCTCTAGCTAGGATCGAACCCACAGCCTCCTGATTGTGAGGCGAGAGCTTCACCTCTAGGCCACCGCACCGCTCAAAAACGTCACGGAAATGGATCAGGAAAATGAAAATAGAACGCAATGTACTTTTCCTAATGGATTTTTCCGCCCTGTTCCTGGCCTCTTATGGTTTAAGAATAGCTAACTTTAATTGTGCTTTTCACACGTCTTCCTCCGTATTTCATTTTGCTTTTCCTTCCCATCTCACCGTTACGGAAGCCTTAAAATTTTGCTCAATAATTTTAGAACCAGGCATCAAAGTTCTTTTTTCCCTGTGTTGATTAACCTCTTTTATTTCTTGCTCTAGAATGCTGGCATTTGTCTGCTTCCCTCCAACTCACATTCCCAGCCTTAGGGACTAGCAGCTTGATTTCTTAAAAATAATTAAAAAAAAAAGTTTTGAAGTTTTAAGCCTTCCACTCACCACTTTGGCCCATTTAGGGAGATGAAGTCGGTTGTCATCTAAGGTAATTAACCGGATATCTTTGTGTAAACTCCGGGCCAAGGCAGGGCCAAGATCCAGGGCAATGAAGTCGCGTTGTGATTCTGCGGTGAATCCCAAAGTTTGGAAAGGATAATTTTTCACAAACCCAGAGGAAGGCTCGTTTTGAGCGGTGATCGCCCAGAAGGTTAAATTCTGCTTGGCGTATTCGTCAAGAAACCTTGGCCAAGGGAAACAAGACACCGTTGTTCACATTTAAACCAGAAAAACTGATTTTTTAAAAAATTTTAAAAACTATTTTTTTTAAAATTTTAAAAACTATTTTTTTTATTTTTAAAAACTGTGTTTTCAATTTTAAAAACTATGTTTTTAATTTCCATAACTATTTTTTTTTAATTTTAAAAACGATTTGAACTGCAGCGTGTGACTTTTAAGAGGTTGCCAATACCCTTCGCCGCCTGCAGAGGGCGGTGTTTCCCCAAAATTCAAGACATTCGTCTGCCTGTTTCACCTGACAAAATAGTTAGCCCAGGTTTTGTGGATGGCATCTCCGGCCTGCCCTTTGAGCCATCCTTTCCCTTTCCAGTCCTCGTTGTTTTTCATCCAAATCGGAGCGGTCCATGGACTGGCCATAAGGAAGATGGGTTTCTTCGACATAGCCTTGACCCGATGAATGATGGGGATCTGTGGGAAGAAGGAGGGGGAGGGGGAGTCAACAAGGACCAGTGATGGCCGCCCAGAGTCACCTCCCTACCTCTCTGCAAACCCCCCCCCTTTTTTGGGTGGGAGGGGGTAAAGCTTACTTTCATTAGGAGGTCTTCTGCAACCAGGCTGAAATTCTTCAACTCGTAGTCGTACGGAAAATCATCGTAAGTGTACGGCCGGATAGAGAAATCGCAACTCGCCATTGGCAGGCGCACAAGATTGTATTCGATCCCTGTGGTGTGTCGATAGGCAGACAGTCAGCGTGGGCGTGCGTGCGTGGGGAGTGTGATCTGACCAGGGGGTGGGCTTCAATCATTTTAGCAAGGGGTTCTCTGCCCGGTTGTTGAGTGGGCATGGCCACCATGGTGGGCGTGGCCTAGTCGGCCTCCTGCACCACGGGGGGTGCATTTTTGCCCTCCCCGGGCTCTGGAGGCTTTCCTCGAGCCTCCAGGAGGGCGAAAACAGCCTCCCCAGGCTCCAGAAGCCCTCCGGAGGCCGGAAACGGACACGGCCTTCCCTAACTTCCGGTAGGCCCGTTTTTCGTCCTCCCCGAGCCTCCGCGTGTGCCCTGCACCCAAAACGGGCCGTGTTGGGACTCCTGGGAGGGGCGGGGTGGGAGGGGCCATCCAGGAGTGCGATTCAGGGGTTCTCCGAACTGCGCAGAATCTTAGCTAGAGGTTCTCCCGAACCCCTGCGAACCCCCAGCAGATCCACCCCTGGATCTGACCACAATAACTCAGCTTGTACGCCATCAGACCGCTGTTTTATCTAGCCGGCTTTGAGATTTATTGATTTATTATTATTATTTATTTGCTTTGCAAATTCGAAATCCAAAACTTAGCAACTGGGCCACACAATCACATCAAGGGGGGCTGTCGTTGCCGATTTGGGCTGGCGGGGGATCCCTGCCTCGCACTGCGCCGGGCTGAGATATCTGCTGGCCGGGATATCACTTTTGGCTTGTTGTGTTGTACGTAAAAACAAACACCCAGTGACAATTTACTTCATCAACCCCCCCACCCCCCGGGAACGGCACAAAAATATTCTATTCTATTCTCTATTCTGATCGTAAGTGTGGCTACTTAAAACGCAGCTGAAGTGTTAGCAAAATACAGCTAGTCCTCGACTTATTTACGACCGTTGAAAAACGTCTCCCAGAAATATTGGGCTCAATTGTGGTCGTAAGTCGAGGACCACCCTGTAGAAGGAACCTGTGCTAATTGCCTTTTTTTGGGGGGTGCTAATTGGCACCCCCAAAGAAGGGCAATCTAAGTGCCTTAGTTCTCAGTAAGTCTTAGCAACGTAACTTTGCTGCCACACAGCGCAGCAATTCTGTCTTTTAAGAGCGTCACAGTGGAAGGGCAGGGAAGTAATCTGAGGTTTGTTAATTATGAAACACTGACGCTGGCATCCTCTATTATTTATGCATATGCATGACTGTGCCATTTTCTGAAATAAGACTCCCATTATGAAACAGAGAGATGCTCCCCTCCACCCTTTTAAATTAAAAACAAACATAAGAGGAGAAAATGGATTGAATCGCTTGCAAATAGAAATTCTTCCCTTAAATTCTTGTTCCTGCAATCCAGTTTGTCCAATTCAGGCACTCTCTCTCCCTCCCTCTCTCTCTCTCTCACACACACAACTATCATCTATCTCCATCTATCTATCTATCATCTATCCATCCATCCATTCATCCTTTCATATATCTATCATATATTCATTATCTATCTGTTCATGTATCCATCCATCCTTCCATCTCTATCTATCTATCATTTCTATCACCTATCTATATCATCTATCTGTCTGCCTATCTCTTATCTATCTATCTATCTATCTATCCATCCATCCACCCATCCATCCTATTTATATATCTATCTATTCATTATCTATCTCTGTGTCTCCATCCATCCCTCCGTCTAACTCTAACTAATCTATCATCTCTATCATCTCTCTGTCAACTATCATCTATCTATCTGTCTGTGTATCTATCTATCTATCTATCTATCTATCTATTTATCTATCTATCTATTTATTTATCTATGTATCTATGTATCTATGTATCTATCTATCTATCTATCTATCTATCTATCTATCTATTTATTTATCTATCTATTTATTTATCTATGTATCTATGTATCTATCTCACCTCTCTCTATCTTACCTCTCTCTATCTCACCTCTCTCTTTATCTATATCACCTCTATCTTTCTCTCTCTCTCTATCTCTCACCTCTTTCTCACACCTCTCTCACCTCTCTCTCACCTCTCTCTCTCTCTCTCTATCTCACCCCTCTATCTTACCTCTCTCTCTCTCTCTCTCTCTCTCTCTCTCTCTCTCTCTCTCACCTCTCTCTCTCTCTCTCCATAAATATCACTCCTCTGAAATCCCTACTCCTGCAATGAACTTTGCCCAATCCAGGCCTTAAGGAAGGAAACATAATTCTTCCGTCATTAACAAACAGAATAAAGTAATTATCTATCCTATTACTAATCCACCAATCATCATTGTTTTTCAGCCCCATTAGTGATGCTAAGAATTTTAATTTTCAAAAGGAAGCCTGTTTTTTTTTTTTTGTTTCCCCTATTCATGTTCTCAAAGGGAAAGATCAAAGCTTAAAAAAAAAAAAGGTTTTAGTTAGTCACATTGGCATGTCCTTCTGAGCTCAATTCATTCTAGATCCCTTCTACCCTGTTTCCCTCTCCAAAATAAGACATTATCCCTTGATAATAAGCCCAATCGGGCTTTTGAGCGCATGGCAATAAGGCCAAGCGCTTATTTCAGGGTTCAAAGAAATATAAGACCGCCTTATTTTGGGGGAAACATGGTAGATAGATAGGTAGATATTAGACAGACAGACAGACAGACAGACAGATAGATAGATATAGATTAGAGAGAGAGAGAAAGAGACAATAGATAGAGATAGATAGATGATAGATAGATATAGATTAGAGAGAGAGAGACTGATAGATAGATAGATAGATAGATAGATAGATAGATAGATAGATAGATAAAGATATAGATTAGAGAGAGAGAGAGATGATAGAGATAGATAGATGATCGATATAGATTAGAGAGAGAGAGAGAGAGAGAGAGAGATAAGAGATAGAGATAGAGATAGATAGATAGAGATAGATAGAGATAGATAGATAGATAGATATAGATTAGAGAGAGAGACGATAGAGATAGATAGATGATCAATATAGATTAGAGAGAGAGAGACTGATAGATAGAGATAGATAGAGATAGATAGATAGAGATAGACAGATAGAGATAGATAGAGATAGATAGAGATAGAGATAGATAGATATAGATTAGAGAGAGAGACGATAGATAGATAGATGATCGATATAGATTAGAGAGAGAGACTGATAGAGATAGATAGAGATAGATAGATAGATAGAGATAGATAGAGATAGATAGAGATAGATAGATATAGATTAGAGAGAGAGACGATAGAGATAGATAGATGATCGATATAGATTAGAGAGAGAGAGACTGATAGATAGAGATAGATAGAGATAGATAGATAGATAGAGATAGATAGATAGAGATAGAGATAGATAGATAGATAGAGATAGATAGATAGATAGATAGATGATCGATATAGATTAGAGAGAGAGAGAGTCTGATAGATAGATATAGATAGATAGATAGATAGATAGATAGATAGATAGATAGATAGATAGATAGATACCCTGTTTCCCCCAAAATAAGACATTCCCCTGATAATAAGTCCAATCGGGCTTTTGAGCGCATGGCAATAAGGCCAAGCGCTTATTTCAGGGTTCAAAAAAAATGTAAGATAGGGTCTTATTTTTGGGAAAACATGGTACCTCCCCCCTCAATCATTAAACCCCTTGCAGTGACGTTCACCTTCCTCCGAGAAGTAAGAACGGAGTAAATTTCTCTGGGCATTCGGCGACAAAGCCAAAATGTTGATGGAAGCTGCATCTGTGACGGAGCCCCCAAATCCTTTTATCCTTTGATATCGCTGGGCCTCTTCCAAAATCAGAGTAATATCTAAGAAAAGGAAGGATGGGAAGGAAGAGTCACATTGAGGTGAGATAGGTGGCCTCTACATTTTATAAATAAATACATCAAATAAAAACCACAGGTAGAGTCTTCGGAGAGGGGCGGCAATTAAATTAAATTAAATTAAATTAAATTAAATTAAATTAAATTAAATTAAATTAAATAATTAAATTAAATTAAATTAAATTAAATTAAATTAAATTAAATTAAATTAAATTAAATTAAATTAAATTAAATTAAATTAATGTAATGGAATTACAGATTAGTAATAGTAATTATTATTACTAACATCCACCCCCACTACTATTATTACTATTACTGCTATTACTATTACCAGTATTATTATTTTGCTACAGGTAGACCTCGACTTACGACCGCAACTGAGCCCAAAATTTCGGTCGCTAAGCGAGACAGTTGGTCAAGTGAGTTGTGTCCCTCTTTTTAACGACCTTTCTTGTCACCGTTGTTAAGTGAATCACTGCAGTCGCTAAGTTAGTAACACGGTTGTTAAGCGAATCCGGCTTCCCAGCTTGACTTGGCTTGTCGGAAGGTCGCAAAAAGGCATCCCGTGACCGACCCCCCCCCCCGGGACGCTACAACCGTCATAAATACGAGACAGTTGCCAAGCGTCTGAATTTTGATCACAGGACCGCGAGGGAGGCGGCAACGGCCGGGCGAAAAACGCCGCTGTAACTTCGGTCGCTAAACAAGCCGTTGTCAGTCGAGGACCGTGGGGGGGTTGGACTAGATGACCTATAGGATCCCTTATTAATCTGTCATCTGTAATCCAGCCTGTATTTATTCAATTAAAAACCGCCTGTCTCCTTCTAGAAGGTGGAATTGTCTCTCCGCTTCCTTCCGCAGCTGCCAGCCGCTTGGACCTCGGGGAGATGGGACTTGTAGTCCTGACACATCCGAGGAAGAGAAATACCTGAATTGGTCGTTTTGTTCTGGAAATGACCTTCTCTGCGATCCAGTCGGTTCCCGGATTTGCTGGATTCGTACACCACAAACTGACCCAAAGGAGGGAGGACGACAGGATCCTGGGAGTCGCAATAGGTACTGTTACAAACACAGACCATCGCGTCGTTGCCGAAATATTTCTGATTGCAGGCTCTGCTTCCTGAATGGAGAAGGGAACCGTTTTTACAGAAAATCTATATTAGAATATATCGGTGGAATATAAGCCTCGACACTCAGCAGTTCATTCAGTGACGGTTCAAAGTTATAATGGTGCAGAGTTTCTCTCTCTCTCTCTCTCTCCTATCTTTATTTATCTATCTTTCTATCTCTCTAGCTATTAACTTTCTATCTCTATCTCTCTTATCTCTCTTTCTCTATCTATTTATCTATCTCTCTAGCTATTATCTTTCTCTCTTTCTCTCTCTTATCTATCTTTCCCTATCTATCTATCTTTCTATCTCTCTAGATATTATCTTTCTATCTCTCTCTCTCTCTCTTATCTATCTTTATCTATTTATCTAACTTTCTATCTTTCTAGCTCTAGCTCTCTTTCTCTCTCTTACCTATCTTTCTCTATCTATTTATCTATTTTAAAAAAGACAATAGCTGTGCTTGAATTTGATTCTTTCTTACCACACCCAGCTAATCCAAAGTGGTGATCTATCTATCTATCTATCTATCTATCTATCTATCTATCTATCTATCTATCTATCATCTATCTCTATCTTTCTCTCATCTATCTTTATCTCTCTCTATTATCTTTCTCTCTTATCTATCTTTTACTATCTATTTATCTATCTTTCTATCTCTCTAGATATTATCTTTCTATCTCTCTCTCTCTCTTATCTATCTTTCTCTATTTATCTAACTTTCTATCTTTCTAGCTCTATCTCTCTTTCTCTCTCTTCTCTCTATCTATTTATCTATTTAAAAAAAGACAATAGCTGTGCTTGAATTCCAATTCTTTCTTACCAGACCCAGCTAATCCAAAGTGGTGAACTATCTCTCTCTCTCTCTCTCTCTCTCTATTATCTATCTTTATCTCTCTATCTCTCTATTATCTTTCTCTCTCTCTATCATCTATCTTTCTCTCTCTCTCCCCCTCTCTCTCTCTATTATCTTTATCTCTCTCTATTATCTTTTCTAACTCTCTATCTCTCTATTATCTTTCTCTCTGTGTCTCTCTCCCTCCCTCTCTTTCTCTCTATTATCTTTATCGCTCTCTATTATCTTTCTCTCTCTCTCTATTATCTTTCTATCTCTATCTTATCTATCCTATCTATCTATCTATCTATCTATCTATCTATCTATCTAGAAAAAGACAATAGCTGTGCTTGAATTCCGATTCTTTCTTTACCACACCCAGCTAATCCTAAATGGTGAAATAGCTTCACCTTTCTTACAGCATCCCACATTACAAGTAAAATCCTCTTTAAAATCAAAAAAGCAGGAAGTCCTAGCTTAAATGAAGGATCCACCTTCTCCTCCTGTTATTTTGTTTACAAACAAGGACAGCCAGAGGCCTATCAGGGGCAGCTTCCCTCAAGCCTTCCTTTAAAGGTAGACTGCCTTTCGACAGGGAAGTTCCACTGCCATGGAGATTGACTGCAAACTCTTTTTTTTTTTTTTTTTTAAACCCAGCCAAATAACAGCTCACGCAAAGCCAAATTGGATAAAACTGCACGCAGGGTGAAAATAATTTTGTAAGAAGGCAAAAGAAATGCTTCCCCCAAACTCACCCGTTGCCGTCTTCGCCATGGACAGCAAGAAGACCCAAACGACAAGCTGCGTTGTCACCGACGCCATAATCCCCTCCCCACAATCTTTGCAAAATCAGGAAACTTGGAGATCAGGGACCCCCAGCCCCCTGCCCGCAGATGGATCTTCGTAGCCTGAAACGAGGACAGGAAATTCCCATTTTTAATAGCTAGCTACCCATTCAGATCAAGCAGCAAACCAAAATGAGGATAACATTTTATATAATCCTCAGGATTTCTAATCTGAGCCTTCAATATTCAGAAGGAAAGTGCTTTATAGCTCAGCAAATGACAGACAGACGTCTTGGGGGAAAGGAATCACCGAGCAATTTTAAACATCGCTATTCATTGTTTTGTTTTGTTTTCCAGGCTGCATGAACGCAGCAGCCCCTATTCAAAATCCCTTTTATTTATTTTTAAGCCATTTTATTAAGTTGTTTTTAAAATAAAATAGAAAGTAACAGAAAGATGAAGAAAAGAAAAAAGAGGAGAGGAGAGGAGAGGGGAGAAAAGAAGAAAAGAGAAGAGAAGAGGAGGGAAGAGGAGAGGGGAGAGGGAGGGGAGGAGAGGGGAGGGGAGAAGGAATGGAGAAAAGAAAAGGAGAGGGGAGAGGTGGGGAGAAAAGAAGAGAAGAAAACAAGAAAAGAAAAAAGAGAGGAGGAGAGAAAAGAAGAAGAGAGGAGGGGAGGGGAGAAAAGAAGAAAAGAAAAGGAGAGGAGAGAGGAGAGGAGGGGAGAAAAGAAAAGAAGAGGAGAGAAGAGGAGAGGAGGAGAGAAAAGAAGAAGAGAGGAGGAGAGGGGAGAAAAGAAGAAAAGAAAAGGAGAGGGGAGAGGAGAGGAGAGGAGAGGTGGGGAGAAAAGAAGAGAAGAAAAAAAGAAAAGAAAAAGAGAGGAGAGGAGGGGAGAAAAGAAGAGAGGAGGGGAGGGGAGAAAAGAAGAAAAGAAAAGAAAAGAAAAGGAGAGGAAGAGAGGAGAGGAGGGAAAAGAGAAGGGAAGGGAAGGGGAGAGGTAGAAGGGAGGGAAGGAGGTCGAGGGGAGGAGAGGGTGTCTGTTTGTTATAAAAGTGCACAATCTTTCAACAACCATCCCCCAAATCGAATTATAATCTTATAACCTAATGATCAAACCTAAAATCCCCCCCGCCACCCCCCCCCAGTTGTCGGAAAACTTAAAACGGTTCCACTTAAATTTGAACTCGGGACATTACCTGTCGATATTCTTGACGGCGATTTTAATCGCTGGGTTTCTTCGCTGTCTTCCTTCGAATTTGCCCCGAATTTGGGGGAAAAAAAAAATATCCTTCTTGCCAGACCAGCTTTTTCAAAATCAGCCTTGTGACACCTTTGTGGGCAATCTTTTATCCTCTTTGCTAAATCCACCGGCTTTCCTTTCCACGCCTCGCCTGTCACCACATCACAATTATCCTCTTAAGCGGAAAAGATACCAAGAAAAGAAAGAGGAGGGGGGAGAGAGAGAGAGAGAGAGAGAGAGAGAGAGAATAGATAGAGAGATAGAAAGATGGAGAATCGATAGAGGAAGATAGATAGGAGAGAGAGTTGGGTTAAAGTGAAGATAGCTTTCTTTGCTTAGCTGGAACTAAAAATAAGAATAAGAATAAGAACTACCTTTGGTATAGGGTTTCCCTGCTTGAGCTAGGGGTTGGACTAGAAGACCTCCAAGGTCCCTTCCAACTTTCTATTCTATTCTATTCTATTCTATTCTATTCTATTCTATTCTATTCTATTCTATTCTATTCTATTCTATTCTATTCTATTCTACTTTACTCTACTCTACTTTACTCTACTCTCGTCTCTCTTCTCTTCTACTCTACTCTCTTTTCTTCTCTCTTCTCTTCTATTCTCTATTCTACACTACTCTCCTCTCCTCTCCCCTCCCCTCTCCTCTCCTCCTCCTCTCTTATCTTCTCTTCTATATTTACTCTCTTCTCTCTTCTATGCTATTCTATTCTCTCTTCTATGCTACTCTACTCTCTTCTCTCTTCTTCCCTCTTCTATTCTATTCTCTATTCTACGCTACTCCTCTCCTCTCCTCTATTCTATTCTCTATTTACTCTCTTCTCTCTTCTTCTCTCTATGCTATTCTATTCTTTATTCTATGCTACTCTACTCTCTTCTCTCTTCTACTCTGTCTTCTCTCTTCTTTTCTCTCTTCTCTCTTCTATTCTACTCTATTCTCTATTCTACGCTACCCTCCTCTCCTCTCTTCTCTTCTCTTCTCTTCTCTTCTCTCCTCTCCTCTCCTCTCCTCTCCTCTCCTCTCCTCTCCTCTCGTTCTGTTCTGTTCTGTTCTGTTCCGTTCTGTTCTATTCTATTCTATTCTCACATGCATGGCTTGGAGGAAGGATTCCCATCCATAAAAAACATTTTGGCATAAATAATGTGAATAATTTAGTAATTAAAGTGTTGGTCTACCCAGGAAGTGGGAGAACTGGGGTTGTTAATTCTCCCTTAAGCCTAGAAACTAACCCGGTATCCTTCATCCTCCCCCCCACATTTCTTAGCAAAACCATTTTTGAAATCATGACCCAGAAAACAGTCTCAACGAAACCACACGCCTCATTTATGAAAACAAAGCCAAAAAACCCCCCCAAAGCTAAAAATGACCAATTTTGGACGTCCTTCGGGCCTCCTGGATTCTAAAAAATTCACGAAAAGGATAACAAGAAGCCCGTTCATCTTAACTTTACTTTCATCCATTCAAACACGAGGTTCGGTAAAAATATATCCGTGGTCATTAGTGCCATTTTTCGACCCTATCCTTCAAGGAGAAGGTGGTGGTGCCGGGGGGGTATTTTTAAAAATATTTCTGCCCTTTTTTAAAAAAAAAAACACACACACACACACACACACAGCTCCCGAAACCACCAGCTGCACTTACCTGGGAAGCCGGGATGAAATTGTTGTCTTTTTTAGCAGCTCGGCATGAAAGATAACTCACCTGAAAAGATGAGGAAATAAGGAAATACCTTTGAAACAGGTTATACCACATAAATTTGATGCTACCTGGTTGACTTGGAGAATTTACAGCTTGCATTCAACTTGCAACCGATGTTTTAGGTACAGTTTATAACAGCCTGTCGAGGTTCTGATGGATGCCTCAATCATAAGGCTCGAGCCAAGCTTCAAACGAAATCCAGTTATTTATTAGGCGCTTCATGTCGGCACGTTCCCAACTGAAGCCAGCTCTGACCCTACGTAATTTACGCCCCAAACATGTTTTCCCCCCCTCCCCTCCCCCAGGGTGTGTCATCAATCACATTCGCCATGCTGGTTGTAGAGATCACTCCCCTCCGGCTGCTTTGGGTAACCCTGGGAGACAGCCTTGAGAGAGATAAGTCTGGAATGTGCATTTGTCTTTGGCTGCCGTGCCGTTTCGCCTGTTTCCCATCCCCCTTGGCCTATGGCAACTCGAGAGGAGGCCAGGGATGCTTTGCGAGTTGACACGGCCCTGGGGAAAAAGGGCTGTTTTTCACACTTACGACCATTGCAACATCCCCATGGTCCCGTGAGCCAAATTCAGACACTTGGCCACTGACTCGTATTTATGACGGTGGCAGTGTCCCGGGGGTATGTGTGTCACGCGATCCCCTTTTGTGACCTCCTGACAAGCAAAGTCCACGGGGAAGCCGGATTCACTTAACGACTTGCGACTCACTTAACAACTGCAGTGATTCCCTTAACAAGGAAGGCCATAAAATTGGGGCACGGTTCATTTTAACACCTATCTCGCTTAGCCTTAGGAAATTTTGGGCTCAAGTGCCGTCGTCACTCGAGGACTACGGTAGCTGTGGTGCAGCGGTTCGCTTAAAACCCTCCCCAAAAAAACCAGGTCGTAAAAATTGAGCACGGCTCGCTTTAACAATGGCTTTTGGCTAGCGACGGATATTCTGGTACTGATTGTGGACATAATTCAAGGACTACAGTGTTTTGGGGCTCTCAACCCTGAGAAACTGGATACAGGTAGGATCACGCTGTACAATGCCAGAGGTTTGACAACTCCACACCCCCGTAATGGACACATTCCTTGTAGCCTTGGAAAACCAGCGCCACTGAGTAAAGGGCACATATCTTATGGGCAGGAGCTGGAACAAGGTGGAAGGAAGGAGGGAGGGAGGATATTGGGAGGGAGGAGGAAAGAAAGGAGAAGAGATGGAGGGAGGGAGGGAAGGAAGGAAGGGAGGAGGGAAGGAAGGAAGGAATGGGTGGAATGAAGGAAGGAAAGAGAAGAGGAAGGGAGGGAGGGAGGAAGGTGGAAGGGAGGAGGGAGGGAGGGTATTGGGAGGGAGGGAAGGAAGGAAAGAAGGAGTGGGTGAAACGGAGGAAGAAAAGAGAAGAGGAAGGGAGGGATGAAGGTGGAAGGGAGGGAGGATATTGGGAGGGAGGGAGGAGGAAAGAGAGAAGGAGAAGAGATGGAGGGAGGGAGGGAAGGAAGGAGTGGGTGAAAAGAAGGAAGGAAAGAGAAGAGGAAGGGAGGGAGGAAGGTGGAAGGAAGGAGGGAGAGAGGGAGGATACTGGGAGGGAGGAAAGAAAGAAGGAGAAGAGATGGAGGGAGGGAAGGAAGGAAGGAAGGAGTGGATGAAAGGGATGAAGGAAAGAGAAGAGGAAGGGAGGGAGGGAGGAAGGTGGAAGGAAGGAGGGAGAGAGGGAGGATATTGGGAGGGAGGGAAGGAAGGAAGGAAGGAGTGGGTGAAAAGAAAGAAGGAAAGAGAAGAGGAAGGGAGGGAGGGAGGTGGAAGGAAGAAGGGAGAGAGGGAGGATATTGGGAGGGAGGGAGGGAAGGAAGGAAGGAAGGAGTGGGTGAAACGGAGGAAGGAAAGAGAAGAGGAAGGGAGGGAGGGAGGAAGGCGGAAGGAAGGAGGGAGAGAGGGAGGATATTGGGAGGGAGGAAAGAAAGAAGGAGAAGAGATGGAGGGAGGGAGAGAAGGAAGGAAGGAAGGAAGGAGTGGGTGAAAAGAAAGAAGGAAAGAGAAGAGGAAGGGAGGGAGGAAGGTGGAAGGAAGGAGGGAGGGAGGGAAGAAAGAAAGAAGGAAGGAAGGAAGGAAGGAAGGAAGGAGTGGCTGAAAAGCAGGAAGGAAAGAGAAGAGGGAGGGAGGGAGGAAGGTGGAAGGAAGGAGGGAGAGAGGGAGGATATTGGGAGGGAGGAAAGAAAGAAGGAGAAGAGATGGAAGGAAGGAAGGAAGGAAGGAAGGAAGGAAGGAAGGAAGGAAGGAAGGAAGGAAGGAAGGAAGGAGTGGCTGAAAAGCAGGAAGGAAAGAGAAGAGGGAGGGAGGAGGGTCCGGTGGGCTCCTTATTGCAAGGCGAACTGGCTGCCGTTATCCCAGCCCCAACCTCCGCGCCCGCTAGTCACTCTTGCCCGGCTGCTCACTGAAGCCCGCAGCCGACAGCCGCCCGCTTCGCCTCCGCCACGTACCGCGCCCTGGACGTCGCAGGGACTAAGGAGCGCCTTGGCAGCTGCCCGGAGAGGAGCCGCCGCCGCTCAGCTGCCCTGCAGGAGGGGAGGGGGGAGTGAAGGGAAATCAGCTGATGGGCGGGTCACGTGGGAAAGAGGAGCAGGAGGGGGAGGAAGAGGAGGAGACTGGGAAGGGGGTGTGGAAAAGACACGCGGGCACAAACTTTAGCTAGTCCCTGGGGTGGGGGGGGGGCTGGGGAGGGGGGAAGCCGGCTGAGCGGGGAGTTCCCAAACCCATCAGCCCCAGCCGGGAGAGGAGAAAGTGCTTGGGCAGCAGTTTATTCAGTTACCTGTCCTAAATTCACATTATGATCCTACATCCCTCTTTAAGATCAGGGTACTTAATATACCCTGATTTTATATATATTTTATACACACACACACACACACACACACACACACACACACACACACAGATGTTTGTATTGCCATAGTTAAGTGACATCTCACATCAGTGATTTGAGATGTCACTTAACTATGGCAATACAAACATCTTGATTTAGTAGGAAAAACCCTGCCTAGAACAGTAATGCACATATATATATATATAAATATGATTTATATATATATATATATATTATATATATACATACACAGATTTATTTATTTATTATTTATTGATTCAATTTGTATGCCGCCCCTCATATATATGAGATATATATATATATATATTATATATACATACACAGATTTATTTATTTATTATTTATTAATTCAATTTGTATGCCGCCCCTCATATATATGATATATATATATATATATATATATATATATATATATATATATATATATGCATACACAGATTTATTTATTTATTATTTATTAATTCAATTTGTATGCCGCCCCTCTCCGAAGACTCAGGGCAGCTCACAATGCATTTAAAATCATGATAAAGAACATTTAAAAATTAAAAACATTAAAAACATTAAAACTCATTTATTCATCCGTAGATGGATGGATTGATAGATGATGGATGGATGGATGATAGATGATGGACAGATGGATAGAGAGAGATGATGGATGGATAGATGATAGATGATGGGTGAATGAATATAGATTGATTGATTGATAGATAAATGACGGATGGATAAATGATGGATGGATAGATGATAGATGGATAGATAGATGATGGACGAATGGATATAGATAGATTGATTGATTGATAGATAAATGATGGATGGATACATGATAGATAGATAGATGATGGATGAATGGATATAGATTTATTTATTTATTTTTTATTTTACTTTAGATTTATATACCGCCCTTCTCCCTAGGGACTCAGGGCGGTGTACAGCCAAGTAAAAACACATAAATACATAATACATAATACATAGATTAAGAACAGATTAAAAGGAAATATCTCAATTTGGCCCAAAATTTAAAAAGACAAACGAATTTAAAATCATTTAAAAGGATTTGTTAGGCCAGCCCGGCTTGTTGAAAAAGAAAAGTTTTAAGGGAACGGCGGAAGGCACGAAGGTCTTGGATTCTCCTTATCTCTGGGGGCAATTGATTCCAGAGGGTGGGAGCCCCCACAGAGAAGGCCCTCCCCCTGGGGGTCACCAGCCTGCATTGCTTGGCTGATGGCACCCCGATTGATTGATTGATTGATTGATAGATGATGGATGGATGGATAGATGATAGACAGATAGCATACATACATACATACATATAGATATATAGATATACACACATGCATACAGAAACATATATACACACATATAATATTATTGGACACTGTCCCTGTTTTAAGTCCATTGGGATCCTTCATCTGTCCATCAGCCAGATGTTGAGACTGGATTTGGAATGATTGCCCACCAATTGAATGCTTCCCAAGGATCTTGATATAGCCAGATGTTTGTATTGAATAATATTAATAAGATTTATCTGCAAGATGTCAGGTGTTCCCAATCACGCCGCCTTTGGCGAATGGCCCCGAGGAATTGCTCTGCGTGCCACTTCCGACACGCGTGCCATCGGTTCGCCGTCACGATCCTAGAGCGTCTACCGTTCCTGCCACGAAGCTTAGAACGAAAAAATGTATGGGGGTTTTTTTTTTTTGGCTTCCTTGGAGGCAAATCTGCGTGTGGCTCCCTGCAATAGTGTGGTTGTGTGTCAGTATGTCAGTGTGGTTTCAACGAAGGTGTAGCTGTTGAGGCTTCCGTTGGAGAAAGCGGTTGGAACCGTCCGTGGTTATAATTACGGCAATCGAGAGAGAGAGAAAGAGTGCGGATCTTATCTGGAAGAAATCGAATTTTCGTGGCTCTCACCCAAACGTCGACTGGAACGGCTGGCTACAAGTCAGTAAGAATTCCAAAGAATAAACATGCTTTGGAAACCAAACGACGTTTTCCTTCTTTGCTACAAGGTGTCCTCGACTTACGAGGACAGCCGAGCCCCAAATTTCTCGTCTTTATGACGGTCGGGTGAGTTTTGACTCGTGCGACGAACTTTCCCGCCACGGTTATTAAGTTTTTGTTTTGTTTTTATTAGATTTATATACCGCCCTACTCCCGAAGGACTCAGGGCGGTGAACAGGCACAAAATAAAATACATAGATACAAAAGTTAAAAGACATAATTAAAACCAGATTAAATAATTTAGCCCGAGATAATTAAAAATCCCAATAATTTAAAAACAAATTAAAATTTCAGTTTAAAAATTTAAAAGAAAGGGGAGAAGATTAGGCCAGGCCGACTTGCTGGAATAGGAGGGTCTTAAGAGCACGGCGGAAAGTGCGCAGATCCGAGATCCTCCGTATTTCCGGGGGGAGCTCGTTCCAGATATGGGTGCCCCCACAGAGAAGGCCCTCGCCCTGGGGGCTGCCAGTCGACATTGTTTGGCTAACGGCACCCGGAGGAGCCCCTCTCTATGAGAGCGTACCGGCCGGTGGGAGGCTGCTTGTGGTAGTAGGCGGTCCCGTAAATAACCAGGTCCTGAGCCATGGAGCGCTCTAAAAGTGGTGACCAAAACCTTGAAGCGCACCCAGAAGACCACCGGGAGCCAGTGCAGCTCGCGCAGGAGAGGTGTCACACGGGAGCGCCATGTTGCTCCCATAACCACCCGCGCGGCCGCACTCTACGCCAGAGCCTCCGGGTGCTCCTCAAGGGGAACCCCATGTAGTGAAATTAATAACGGGGTTGTTAAGCGAATCTGGCTTCTCCCTTGACTTTAGGGGGTCTCCTGCTTGAGCGGTGGTGGGTTGGACTAAACGACCTACAGCCGTGATGGCGAACCTATGGGACGGGTGCCACAGCTGGCACACGGAGCCGTATCAGTGGGCACGCGAGCATTGCCGTAGCTCAGCTCCAGGGCGCATGCGTGCGCCGGCCAGCTGATTTTTTGGGCCTTTCGGTCCCACCGGAAGTTGGGAAATGGGCTGTTTCCCGCCTCGGGAGGGCCTCCGGGGGAGTGGGGAAGGCTGTTTTTGCCCTCCCCAGACTCCTAGAAAGCATCTGGAGCCTGGGGAGGGTGAAAAAACGGGCCTACCAGGCCCACCGTGCCATCGCGTGTTAAAAGTGGGGGGGAGGTGTGCGCACGTGTGGGGCGCATTGAATTAAGGGTGTGGGCACGCATGTGGGCGACCTCTCCACGCTCCCCACGTTTTTGGTACATGACGGCAAAACGGTTAGCCGTCACTGACCTCATTTTAATCTGTTCGTCTAATCTTTGCTCGTCAGAAGGTCGCGAGAGTTCGTTTAGCAAGACCGTTTGGAGTTATAACGGTACCGGAAAAAAGTGAATTACGTCCGCTTTTCACACTTAACGACCGTTGCAGCGTTCCCCGGAGGGGGGTGTCTCACGTGATCAAAATTCAAACCCTGGGCAACTGACTCATATTTACGACGGAGTTTCCCGGGGGGGGTTCACGTGATCCCCTTTTGTGACAACGGGGGAAACCCGATTCGCTCTGCAACCGTGTTCCTCACGGAACAACGGCAGCGATTCATTTAACAACTGTGGCAAGAACGGCCGTAAAAGGAGGCGAAATTCGCAGAACAACCCGTCTCGTTTAGCAACGGGAATTTTGGGGCTCGGTTGCGGTCGTAAGTCGAGGACTACCTGTACTTTAGCCAACAGCCTAAGGCTGATGAGAGAGAAGGCGGAAAAAAGCGTCGCCGTTACACAACTCTTTAATCCTTTTGTTGGAGCAACATGTTGTTTATACAACTGGATTTCCCAATCCAGTTGTAAGACACTCAGCAGGTAGCTAGCATTCGAAAGCTGGTTTGCCAACTCCTTCCCCAGCTCTTCACACCTCCAAACTTCCTGAGCTGAGGCGTAAAGCAGTCCTTAGCAACGTCCTCGACTTACGACCGGTTGCTTGGCAACCACCCCAAGTAACGACCGACGTAATTCTGATGTTCCAACAGGGACTTCCCTTCTCAGCGGTGGCGGGATGGCTCCCGGCCACCGTTGACGGCGGTTTGCAGCGTCCCGTGGCTGTGTTTTTTACGACGTTTTTTGCTGAACGAAAAACGGCAACGGAAGGTAACTAATCAAGGAGAGAAGAATCTAGAACTCGGGAGAAAGTTCCGGACAGGGAGAACAATTCCTCAGTGGAATGACTTGCCACCAGAAGTTGTGAATGCTCCAACACTGGAAGTTTTAATACTGTTAATCTGCTATTCTTTTTTCCTTCCTTCCTTCCCTCCCTCCCTCCCTCCCCTCTCCCTCCTAACCTTCTTCCTTCCCTCATCTGTCTCCTTCCTTCCTTCTTTCCTTCCCTCCTTTCTCCTCCCTCGTCTGACATACTTCCTCCCTCTCTCCCTCTCTCCCTTCCTCCCTCCTCTCCTTCCTTTTTTCCTTCTTTCCTTCCTTCCCCTCCCCTCCCTTCCCTTTCCTTCTCCCCTCCCTTCTTCCCTGGAGGTTTACAAGAGGAGATTGTATTTTAAATTGATAAATTTTAAACTATGGGCCAAATTTAATTATTTTAAATCTATTTTTTAATCGTACTTTATGTATAAATGTTTTGTCTTGGCTGTTCACCGCCCCGAGTCCGAAAGGAGAAGGGCGGTATAGAAATTCGAATAATAAAATAAATAAAAAATAAACCATTTGTCTGAAATGCTTTAGAGTTTCCTGCCTGAGCCGAGGGTTGGACTAGAAGACCTCCAAGGTCCCTTCCGACTCTATGATTCTGTTAATTACTTCTGGGGTTTTTTTTTGGAAACAAAGCAACTACGAGTTTTCTGTACAACCGAGGTTTCGCTCACTTAACAAATCACGGCAAAACAGGTTGTAAAATCAGGTCGGTCACGACTTAACGACTGTAATGGGCAGGACTGCCTTACAGTCATTCTGTTAGGGACTGCCTATCCGAGTTGCAAAAGTTTAAACCCATTTTCTGGTTTCTCCCCGCGAGGAGCCTACGACAGGATAGGGTCAAAGTGTGCAAGAATTCATGTAAGATTTGGAGAGCTGGTTGAGGGAATCAGAGGCCTCGAGGATCTACCAAGTCTTCGGCTGGGAAGGGTGTTTGGGCCTGGCCCGCCTCGTCGGCTTGTTGTGTAAGATCAGAAATCAGAATCCGGCGATTGGCAGGCGGCAGGGTGTCCCAATGCCTTCCTTTTGTGAAATATCTCTTTTGTTTACATGCCAGGCTCCGAAGATTGTTCCACGGCACCAACATGTGTCCTAGACGAGGGTGTGGTTTGTACGGAACACCTGAGATCAGCTGTCAAGGATTAGTAATCCCGGATTAATTGTGAAGCTTGGATGGAGCTGTTTATCCTAGGCTCTCGTGGACTGCACTTAATCCCGCCACTTGCGATGATGTTACTTCCGTTTTAGCGAAGTGCGTGCGACAATGTTTTCATTTGCACGGCGTGGTCGATTCAGGGAGTCCTTCGTTTAGCCACCGGCTCGTTTAGTGACCGTTCGGAGTTACGACGGGGATGAAAAAAAATAATAATAATAACTTGGTGACCAGACTTCGCATGGACAACTTCCTGCAAAGCAAAAGTGAGGTCAGACCATAAGCACAGTCGCAGTGTCACTTTATGACGGCTTTGTTTAATGACCAAGGTGCTGGTCCTTTCTTCCTTCCTCCTTTCTTTCTCATCCCCCTTTACTTTCCCTTCCTTCTTCCCTCTCGCCCTCCCTCCTTTCCGTCTTCTTTTTCTTTCTCATCTCCTTTTCTTTTCCTTCCTTCCTTTTTTTTCTTTCTCATCTCCCTTCCCTTCCCCTTCCTTCCTCCTCTTTTCTTATCTCCCTCCTTCCTTCCCTTTCTTTTTCTTCTTTCTTTCTTCTTTCTTTTCTTTCTCATCTCCCTTCCCCTTCCTTCCTTCCCTTTTCTTTTCATTTCCCTTCCTCCCTTTCTTCTTTCTTTCTTCTTTCCTTTTTCTCATCTCACTTCCCTTCCCCTTCCTTCCTCCCCTTTTCTTCTTCTTTCTGAAAAAAATCTCCCTCCACCCCTTCCCTCCCTTTCTTTTCCTTCCTTCCTTCCTTCCTTCCTTTTGGCTTTGCTTTCTTTTTTTTCATTCCTTACTTTTTCTCTCCCTTCTGCGGCCTCCAATTATTTCTTGTGTTTCATCTTTGCCTCTTCTAAAAACATAACAAAGCTAGAGAAGAAGTAGAAGTAGAAATAGAGGAGGAGGAGGAAGAGGAGGAAGAAGAGGAAGTAGAAGAGGAAGAAGGAGAAGGAGAAGAAGAGGAGGAAGAAGGAGGAGGAGGAGGAGGAGGAGGAGAATAAGAAGAAGACTAAGGAGGAGGAGGAGGAGAAGAAGAAGAATAAGGAGAAGAATAAGGAGGAGGAGGAGGAGGAGGAGGAGGAGGAGGAGGAGGAGGAGGAGGAGGAGGAGGAGGAGAAGAAGAATAAGGAGAAGAATGAGGAGGAGGAGGAGGAGGAGAAAAAGAAGAAGGAGAAGAAGAAGGAGAAGAATAAGGAGAAGAATAAGGAGAAGAATAAGGAGGAGGAGGAGGAGGAGGAGGAGGAGGAGGAGGAGGAGGAGGAGGAGAATAAGAAGAAGACTAAGGAGGAGGAGGAGAAGAAGAAGAATAAAGAGAAGAATAAGGAGGAGGAGGAGGAGGAGGAGGAGGAGAAGAAGAAGAAGAATAAGGAGAAGAATGAGGAGGAGGAGGAGGAGGAGGAGGAGGAGGAGGAGGAGGAGGAGGAGGAGGAGAAAAAGAAGAAGGAGAAGAATAAGGAGAAGAATAAGGAGGAGGAGGAGGAGGAGGAGGAGGAGGAGGAGGAGGAGGAGGAGGAGGAGGAGGAGGAGGAGGAGGAGGAGGAGAATAAGGAGAAGAATGAGGAGGAGGAGGAGGAGGAGGAGGAGGAGGAGGAGGAGAAGAAGAAGAAGAAGAAGAAGAAGAAGAAGAAGAAGAAGAAGAAGAAGAAGAAGAAGAAGAAGAAGAAGAAGAAGAAGAAGAAGAAGAAGAAGAAACAGGAGGAGAGCATCCAGCCCTCACCCCCAATCACCCACTCTCATCTTCGATTTTAAGATATGGCTTTATTTGTCTTTTCTCAGGCGAGACATTTGTGCATCTCAAAAACCGGCGCAGCCAAGGAAGGCTGCCAACTGTTCCCCTCTGCGGAGAATCCTCTTGTCTTTCCAAACGGCGGAGAGATTTCATAGGTGGGTGCCTCCCCTGGGTTGTACATGCAGGCTTGGTTAAAGAGCAGAGGCACCAGAGGGGTGGGGGAGAGTTGGCAAATCCTCAATCACCACCCTCACCCAACTCCCCCGCACCCGAGATTGAGAAAGTCGGGAAAGGTGACGGCGAGATCTTACCACATGCGCCTTCCAAAAACTGGGAACCCCAACTGAGTTTGGAGTCAAGAGGACATGCCAAACTGGGGGAAAAAAATCTTTGGGGAAATCTAAAAATTTTGAGGTCTCGCCTCCGTTTGCAAAATCTCCAGCCGGAAAGCAAAATATGTGAATTTTGCAATAGCGGGAAGAGAACAGAGCTACCGCTGACCCCCTTTCTCGTCCGAGGAAGCTTCTGGGCCCCAGAATTGTTGTAAATTTCTTACTACAGGTAGTCCTCGACTTACAACAGTTCGTTTAGAGACTGAAGATACAACGGCACTGAAAAAAAGTCACTCGGGACCATTTTCACACTTAACGACCATTGCAGCATCCCCGTGATCAAAAATCAGACCCTTGGCGACTGACTCGTACTTATGATAGTTGCAGTGTCCCAGGGTCACGCGATCTCCATTTTGCGACATCAAAGTCAATGGGGAAGCCAGATTCAACCGTGTTCCTAACTTAACAGCTGCAGTGATTCCCTTAACAACTGTGGCAAGAAAGGTCGTAAAATGAGGCAAAACACACTTAGTAACTGTCTGGCTTAGCAACAGAAATGTTGGGCTTCAGTGTGGTCGTAAGTCGAGGACTATCTGTACCAGTAACCCCTCTTCTCGTCCAAGGGATTGGTTGAGGCCCTGGAATTGACATAATTTCTTACTCTGAGGACCCTCCAAGGGGAGGGGAAGTCTATTCTGGGAAAGCGGGTGCCCTCAAACCGTGACCCGAACTATTTTGGGCCTGCTTTTGTGGCGTCTCCTCTCTCGCCCCCCCAAATTCAACTGGGTCCCCTCCCAGTCCATGATGGCCTCTGCGAGGGAAGCACCCCAAAAAGGCACAGCACTAAAGTGAGGTATCCACAAAAGAGGGACAAATGCGAGAAACGAATGTACAAGGAACCGAACAGCGCGACACTGCAGACGTATCGTGGATAACAGGAACAGCATCTCAGAGGCAGTGAATCCGGGATAGAACGAAAGGATTATGGGTTCAGTGGTGCATCCAAGCCTTTGGATCAGTCTTTCCCGCTGAGACGTAAGAAATACGTTCAAGGGGATCTCTCGTTTTAGAACAGCTCGCCGGATTATCACAGCGCGCAGATAACCGGGACTCCAGAACGAGTGTCGGTGAAGCCCTTAAAATTAAGAGTCAACTGTTGTGTTAGGTAGCAGGGGTCAGCGGGTCTGCCCTCTTGGTGCGCCAGCAGCTAGGCGAGCC
Organism: Pantherophis guttatus; assembly: GCF_059756535.1. Classification (NCBI taxonomy): domain Eukaryota; kingdom Metazoa; phylum Chordata; class Lepidosauria; order Squamata; family Colubridae; genus Pantherophis; species Pantherophis guttatus. The sequence goes on from NC_142080.1 coordinate 3,530,220, forward strand.
CTCCTTCCTGACCCCCCTCAAATTTTGTGGTTCCTCCCCTCGAAATAATTTTTGGAGATCGCCGTGCGGGAGCACGAGACTCCCCACTTTGGTTTCGCATGTATCCTGAGCGAGGCGGAATAATTTCCAAGCAACGGTGTCGGGCAACCTGTTAGGCCATTCCTGGACATTGTACGGCAAGGACGTCCACCAGATGTCCATCTCGTGGCCGGTTTTTAGCTCCAAATCCTCTTCCGCAGAGGACAAGCATCGGAGCCGGTCTTCAGAGATTGCTTTCTCGCAGAAGTCCACTCAGGCTGCAGGGACGTCTTTGATCCAGCCGGCGACCAGACAGTAGACGCCGTAAAGGGGAGGTCGAATTCAGATCTCCACAGCTCTGCAGATGGATGCCATTGGATGGACTCCCCAGCCTTAACACCTGAAAAACCCAAGGAATCACTTGAAAACGGTTGAAAAAGATAGGTCATAAGTAGAGAGGAAAAGAGGAGGGTTTGGATGAGAAAAACTAACCGAGGGTATTCAGGATAAGAAGCACAATTCGGTAGGATAAGTAATGCTCAAACCTACGACCACAATCACAATTCATTCTTTCTTTCTTTCTTTCTTTCTTTCTTTCTTTCTTTCTTTCTTTCTTTCTTTCTTTCTTTCTTTCTTTCTTTCTATTTATTATCTATTATTTATCTTTTTATCTATATCTATTTTCTATCTATCTTCTATTTATTATCTATCTTATCCATCTAATCTATCTATCTAATCCTATCTATCTATCTATCTATCTATCTAGCTATCTAGCTAGCTAGCTAGCTATCTAATCCATCTAATCCATCTATCTTCTATCTCTCTTCTATTTATTATCTGTTATCTACTGTATCTAATTCATCTATCTATCTAATCTTATCATCTATCTATCTATCTATCTATCTATCTATCTATCTATTCCTATCTATCATCTATCTAATCCTACCTATCTATCTATTTCATCTATCTAATCCTATCTATCTATTTCATCTATCTAATCCTATCTATTTCATCTATCTATCTAATCAATCTAATCTATCTAATCTTATCTATCTAATCCTATCTATATCTATCTATCTATCTATCTATCTATCTATCTATCTATCTATCTTTCAGCCTCCAGCTTTTATGTTCAATATCGGATATATTCAATATTTGTATTTTTCTTTGTACTCGTGTTTTTTTTTTTTGGCCAGTGTTCTTTTCGTTTTTCTTGTTTGCTATTTTATTCTTGTTGGCAAATGAAAATAAATCTGTTAAAATGGACATGTGGCAGAGTGCTGGCCACTTTGGCATCCCTGCCTCGCCACAGTCAACTAGAGTGACATGATCATGGTTTACAGTGCTCCTTGCCAGCAGCTTCCCACAAGAAAAGTCACTGGGGAAGCCAGCAAGAAGTCGTAAATCACTCCCATTCCCGCAGCTTTATTGCCACCCTACGATCATTCTCCTTTGTTTAAGGAACAAAATATCTGTTTAATGATGACCTGCAATGACAAAATAATTTGTCTGCATAATCTGTACCAGCACTCATACCCAACAGTTCATAGTCACGATCCGCAGAGATCTGATAATTACTTCCGATGTTAATTACTCCTCATTACAATTCTCATGCTGTGAAGTGGCCTTTGGTAAGGTCAGATGAGACGAGATAAACCTATTCATGGTGACTGTCTTTATCAGTTCATTTTATTGTTCATTTTATTATAGGAGGGAGGGAGAGAAGGGAGGGAGGGAGAAAGAAGGAAAGGAAGGAAGGAAGGAAGGAAGGAAGGAAGGAAGGAAGGAAGGAAGGAAGGAAGGAAGGAAGGAAGGAAGGACAATACCAGGGGTGAGCTGCTGGAGGTTCGCAGGGGTTCGGGAGAACCTCTAGCTAAGATTCTGTGCCGTTCGGAGAACCCCTGAATCGCACTCCTGGCTGGCCCCGCCCATCCTGCCCCGCCCCTCCCAGGAATCCCCATGTGGCCCGTTTTGGATGCAGGTAAGTGCAGGGCGTGTGCAGAGGCTCGGGAAGGGTGAAAAACGGGCCTACCGGAAATTCAGGAAAACCGGAAACTGGCCTGTTTCCAAAGGGCTTACGTAGCCTGGGGAGGCTGTTTTTGTCCTCCTGGAGGCTCGAGGAAAGCCTCCGGAGCCCGGGGAGGGCAAAAACGCCCCCTCCCACTGTGGTGCAGGAGGCCGACTAGGCCACGCCCACCATGGCCACGCCTATCCAGCAACCGGGCAGAGAACCTTTTGCTAAAATTTTTGAAGCAAAGGGTAACTCTGAATTCTAACCACAGTTTCTGGACAAGCCAAGATCAGGTCATCTCATCCTGACGAGAAAAGAATTCAAAAGACGAAGAATTGAGACCAAATCGTCATTTTAGAAACGGACTGCGGTGAAAAACACAAGAGTTTATGAAACGGTGGAAGGAAATCCCTGTAAAACTCCAATCGTTTACATTCTGGGCCATCCCTCCTTTTCCGAGGCCTCCCGGGTAATTAGGTGTTAATTAGCTGACACAATTAGTTAAGGAGGGAAAATTCCAGGCTCAACAGAGGAAACTGGATTGAGGGCAATTCTTTTCTTTAATTGAGTCTTTTATGTTTGCTACTGATTTTTTTTTTTTTTTTTTTTTTGGCTTTATAATGCTTTCTTTGTTTGCATTGCTGTTTTCATTAATCAGGAGCAAAAAGAGATGGAGGGAAGGAAAGAAATAGGGTTAGAGGTGAAGGAGGAGAGGGAGGGAGGGAGGGAGGGAGGGAAGGAAGGAAGGAAGGAAGGAAGGAAAAATAAGGGAGAATGGAAGAGGAAAAATGTGTGAATGTGGAAGGGAGAGAGGGAGGGAAGGGAGGAAGGGAAGGGAAGGAAGGAAATAGGGTTAGAGAAGAAGGAAGAGAGGATGGGAGGGAAGGAAGGAAGGAAAAATAAGGGAGAATGGAAGAGAAAAAATGTGTGAATGTGGAAGGGAGAGAGGGAGGGAAGGGAGGAAGGGAAGGGAAGGAAGGAAATAGGGTTAGAGAAGAAGGAAGAGAGGATGGGAGGGAAGGAAGGAAGGAAAAATAAGGGAGAATGGAAGAGAAAAATGTGTGAATGTGGGAGGGAGGGAAGAAAGGAAGGGAAGGGAAGGAAGGAAATAGGGTTAGAGAAGAAGGAAGAGAGGGTGGGAGGGAAGGAAGGAAGGAAAAATAAGGGAGAAGGGAAGAGAAAAAATGTGTGAATGTGGAAGGGAGGGAGGGAGGGAGGGAGGGAAGGAAAGGGAAGGGAGGAAGGAAATAGGATTAGAGGAGAAGGGAGGAAGGGGAAGGGAGGGAAGGAAGGAAGGAAAAATAAGGCAGAATGGAAGAGAAAAAATGTGTGAATGTGGAAGGGAGGGAGGGAAGGAGGGAAGGAAGGAAATAGGGTTAGAGGAGAAGGGAGGAAGGGGAAGGGAGGGAAGGAAGGAAGGAAAAATAAGGGAGAATGGAAGAGAAAAAAAGTGTGAATGTGGGAGGGAGGGAAGGAAGGAAATAGGGTTAGAGGAGAAGGAAGGGAGGGAGGGAAGGAAGGAAGAAAAGGGAAGGAAGGAAGGAAATGGGGTTAAAAAAGAGGGAGGAAGGAAGGAAGGGAAAATGTCATGTTAATAACAATGAAATTAAAGGAATAGGAACGAAACCTTGAATTAACGCAGGGGAATGAGATTGTTCCTGGAAATGACGAACTGGCCATCATTTGGGGGAGGAGAATCAAGTTATTTTCCCCTTGCGCCATCCAATAGAATAAGAGAAAAACAGTTGGAAGGGACCTTGGAGGTCTTCTAGTCCAGCCCCCTGCCTAAACAGGAATCCCATTTTAGACAGACGGTAGTTCAATCCCTTCTTTTTAAAAAAAAAAAAAAACACCAAAACCCCTTCTTGTCCCTACTTCGCTAAGCCTCCTGAACGTGAGGGGGGGTGGAAAAAACCCCCACCCACCCCCCAACCTCAGTACGGTACCTGCTTGTTCCCGCGTGAACTCATTTCCGCGCCCGGCAAGGTCAGGTTCCGTTTGGATCGGTGCAGGAAACGGGCCATCAGGCCGCGAGACCCCCGGCACGCCTTGAGGTCCCCCAGAGACCGCGTGATAGTCTTTGAGAGATGGTGGGGCACCTTCGCGGGCAGCTCCAGCTTGGATTTGCCGGCCACATGAGCCAGCAAGAATGGGTCACAGAATGACGGGTGCGAGGGCCACGCCTCCGAACACGGCCCTGAGAAGAGAGGGGGGAGAATTTAAGTGAGGTGTGTGTCAGTGGTGGGTTTCAACCGGTTCGCCCCGGTTCGGACGATGGCGGGAAGCTCCACCCATCCACGTGGATGTCGTCATGGACGCCCTGCGCATGCCAACAACTTATAACAACCCCCCCCTCCACCAAACAGCTGCTTACAACCAGGTTACAACCTCTTGTAGTACCCTGCAGTCCCGTGACTGCAATTTATAATGGTTTCGCCAGAAACGGTCATGATTTTACAATTTTCAGGAAAATTTTCAGGAAAACTTACAATTTTCAGGGGGGAAAAGAAACAAAAACAGCTCATAGGGAACAATAGGTCTGCTTAACGCCTGCCGTGAAAAAAGGTCATAAAATCGGATCTGGGTATGTGAACCTTTTTCCAAGGGTCACGACTGACTGGAATTGCCGGGCTCCGTTACGGTCGTAAGTCAAGGATTCCTACAGGGTGTTCTTGAGTTATGACCACAATGGAGGCCAAATTTTATGTTGCATATTTCTTGTTATAACCAAGAAATTGGTTTGGCGAATTCCCCCCCCCCCCGTTTTATGATTTTTCTTGCTGCCGTTGTTAAGTGAATCACTGCAGTTGGGAAGCCAGTCACACGGTTGTTAAGTGAGTCTGGTTTCCCCCTTGATTTGGCTGGTCGCAAAAGGGGATCGTGTGACCCTGGGACGCTACGATCGTCATAAATAGGAACCCATTGCCCAGCATCCGAATTTTGTCCACGTGATCATGGGGATCCTGCGACGGTTGTAAGTGCGAGAAATGATCCTAAGTCCCTTTTTGCAGTGCCATAATAACTTCAAACAGTCACTAAATGAACCGTAGGAAGTTAAGGACTGCCCGCAGAGCGCGGGAACCTTGGAGAAATGCTGAACTTTCAACCACCTGCATTCCTGCAGAGTTTTTAAGAATTAACCGTCATACAGGTGAGACGTCTTTGAAAACTGCAAATAAGGGTTTGTTGACGTGGTTTAAATCAGGGTGACAACAATTAGGCGCTACGACAGGAAAATTGAAATCACTGCTGGGCAGCACAGCCCTCACCTGTTTCCGCTGAGGAATTAGAAGCGTCGTCTCCAGACCCTTTCGTGCAAAATACTTCATGGTCATCGGTGTCTGTGGGGTGGAAAGGAGAGGGGGGAAAACGGATGGGAAAGAATGAAAATCTTTTTTTTTCCTTTCTTTCTTCCTTCCTTCCTTCTTTCCTTCCTCCCTCCCTCCCTCCCTCCCTCCCTCCTTCCCTCCCTTTACAGGGGGTTGGACTAGAAGACCTCCAAGGACCCTCCCAACCCTTATGACCCCATTTTACCTACCAGACTCCCTGGACACGGCCATCCCAGGGTCACTGTGGGACCGCAGCAGCGGACAACGGATCACGGGTGACTGGCAGGAGGTTTCGCTGCTGCGGCGCGGTCGCCTGGGCTCTTTGCGGGTCGATACCGTCAACTTGGGCTTCACACGAACTTCAGGAAAACAGGGTCCCATGCTGTGGCCGAGACCCTCCAGGCGGTGGCAGCTGTGGGTCTGAGCACTACTGACCTCCAGCAGGCCGTCGTACACCGTGCCCGGCGTGGAACAGGAGAAGGAGCGCTCGCCCCGCAGACGCGTCTGCGGGATGTCTTCAAACGGGCCCTGCGGGTGAAGCCCGCAGTGTCCACAATCGACACTCAGGCAGTAATCCGCTCGGCTGCGCTGGATGGAGCGGAAGAGGACGTAATCCACTGAGCAGGCCGATCCACTCCCTTCCAGCAGGCACGAATCTTCGGACGGGCTGCTGTCCCCGGGAATGTCTACGATTTCCGACATGATGAGCGAGTTGCTGTCCGCGGAAATTGCTGTTGAAAAACGAGACCGCAAATGAAGATAAACTGGAGGGACTGACTTCAATACGGTTCCAGTTTTCTAGTTGTGCATCAAAACAATTGTGTATTTGTGTCTGTGTTTGCGTGTGTATTTACCTTCACCGCTAAGCACAACGGAAGGCACCTGGTTGCAGGAACACGGCCCATGCGATGTTTCCGTAAACTGAGAGTCAAACAGCGTTACCTGCAGAGTGGAGACAGAAAACGTCCGTTAATTTAGCTTCGCGGAACGAATGACCGTGAAGTTTTCAAGATATATGCTACTGTCTTTGGAGGTTCCGCAACAGGCCTAAGGAACAACTAAACACAGCATCTACTGTTATACAATAGGAATAACACTTAGACTTATATACCGCTTCACCCTCTTCTCAGCGGTTTACACTGCTCCCAACAATCTAGGTCCTCGTTTTATGACCTCGGAAGGACAGAAGGCAGAGTCAGCCTAGACCCAGTCAGGATTGAACTCCTGGCAGTCGGCAGAGTTAGCCTGCAATGCTGCATTCTAAGAGAAAGGAAGGAGGGAGGGAGGGAGGGAGGGAGGGAGGAAGGAAGGAAGGAAGGAAGGAAGGAAGGAAGGAAGGAAGGAAGGAAGGAAGTTAAGGAAAGAGGAAAGGAAGGGAGGAAAAGGAAGGAAGGAATGAAGAAAGGAAAGAAGGGGAGGAAAAGGAAGGAAAGAAGGGATAGGTTGGAAGAAGGAAGGAGGGGAGGAAAGGAGGAAAAGGAAGGAAGGAGGGAGGGAGGAAAAGGAAGGAAGGAAGGAAGGAAGGAGGGAGGGAACAGCAATAGCACTTCGACTTAGATACCGCTTCACGGTGCTTTACAGTCCACTCTAAGCAGTTTACAAAGTCAGCCTTTTGCCCCCAACAATCTGGGTCCTCATGTTACCGACCTCGGAAGGACGGAAGGCTGAGTCAACCCCGAGCCGGTTAGGATCGAACTCCTGACAATCGGCAGAGTTCGCCTGCAATCCTACATTCGGACCACTGCGCCACCACGACTCTTCTTTTCTTATCCTTCGATAGACTTATTTTATATCCAGTATTTTAATTTCCTGCCGTCGCCCAGTCAGTACCCTCCAGACAGTCCATACCATAACCACATCCCCCTGGCAGGCCAGCCCAGATAGACTGCGTCTACCGGTGGTGCTCTCCTTGAAGTCGCCTGGTTTACACCCTTTGCTAACCAAATCCTCGCCTGCAAAAAAATGGGATCGATCAAAGCGCTTGAATTTTTGGGATTTCATTCTTTTTTTCTCGCCAAGAAGCTCCTGCGTAGGTAGGCGGAAAGTCAGTTCCTGAAACTGATATCCAAATTAAACCCACCTTCTGGGTTTTCAAAGGCGCCCTTTGCACATGCTCCGTGGTACTCTGTCCTTCCGCTGATTTTTATTTTTTTAAAAAAATAACTCAACTGGTCCCTCGGCTTGGGTTCAAGAGTAGAAAGAGCCATACCTGGCTGTCCCCACGGAGCCCCATAACAGCCTCATAACTTGGCGGGAAGTCGGTGGGGTATAGGGGAACGGGGCTGTCCATGGAACCGTTGTAGGTAATGCTACACAACAATTAACAAAAAAAAAGAAGAAGATATTCTCTGTTAAATGGATTAAATAAATAGCTCCCCGATCACTGCAAGAAAATTAAGCGTTAAAAAAAACCCCTTCCGATTTGATTTTAGACTTTTTTCCCCCCCATTTTTACGCTTCAGTTCTCCAATTACGTCCGGTCGCTTAGCAACGGTTCGAAGTTATGACAGCCGGTCGATCTGAACCAGCTTCAGATCCGGTGCGTGTTTTGCAGCCCAGAAAACAGGTTATTTGGGCAATGGGCTCCTAAGCGATCCTCGACATACGAGCACAATCGAGCCCAATATAACCGTTGCTAAGTGAGACAGTTGTCAAGTGGGTTTTGCCCCATTTTACCACTGTTGCAATTTTGAATGGTCACTAAATGAACTGTTGTAAGTTGAGAGCTATCTGTATGAGGGAGGATTTATTATTGTTTACATCTTTCTTTCTTTCCTTCCTCCTTTCTTTCTTTCTTTTTCGTTCATTCATCTCTCTTTTTCTTTCTTTCATTCTTTCATTCCTTCTTTGTTTCTTTTTTCTTTCTTTTTCTTTCTTTTTCTTTCTTTCCTCCCCCTCTTACTTTCTTTTCCTTTCTTTCCTCGTTCCTTTCTTCCTCTCTTTATTTCTCTTTCATTCATTCATTTCTTATCTCTTTCTTTCATTCATTCATTCATTTCTTCTTTCTTTTTTCTTTCTTTCCTCCTGCTCTTTCTTTTTCTTTCTTTCCTCTCTCCTTTCCTTCTTTCTTTCTCTTTCTTTCTTTTTCATTCATTAATTTTATCTCTTTTTCTTTCATTCATTTTCATGCATTTCTTCTTCCTTCATTCCTTGCTCACTCTCCTTCCTTTTTCTTCTTCCCTATTTCTTTCTTTCATTCATTCATTTCCGTCTTTCTTTCTTTCATCTTTTTTTCTTTCTTCCTTGCTCACTCTCCTTCTTCCTTTTTCTTCCCTATTTCATTCATTCATTCATTCATTCATTCTTACATTCCTTTCTTTCTTTCTTTCTTTCTTTCTTTCTTTCTTTCTTTCTTTCTTTCTTTCTTTCTTTCTTTCTTTCTTTCTTTCTTTCTTTCTTTCTTTCTTTCTTTCTTTCTTCTTACATTTTCTTTCTCTTCGAATTGAGCTCCCGCTGCCAGCAAAACCTCCCTGATCTTTTTACAGGACCTGGATTTTTTTTCCTGTTGACCCAAAATGTATTTACATGCTCTGCCATCCATATTTTTAGCCATCTCACCTCTGAGCATCAGTCTCTGAACTGCAGGTATATTCCGGGGGGTAGTAAGGAGGGGGTGGAACTGGGGGCACAAACTCATCCAGATCCAACATGTGTTGCAAGTAAGTATCCGGAGGGGATGTACAGTCCAGAGTGACGGAACTTGACCGAGGTGGAGAGAGCTGAAAAATGGAAAGAAAATTGGATCAATAAATTGTCAGAGTTGCTATGCCTATACATTGGCTGACTAAGCCACGCCCAGACTTCAAACTGTCTCTTATGGCCCCCTCCAAACAAATATTACGTTTCAGTTTCCAAACAGCCCTCATTGGCTGACTTAGTTGCTATGCCTATACATTGGCTGACATTCTCCATGTGGTGAGTCGCTTGGTGGGCGTGGCTTGGTGGGCGTGGCAGGGGAAGGTTACTGCAAAATCTCCATTTCCTCTCAATCAGTTGGGACTCGGGAGGCAGAGAATAGATGGGGGCGGGGCCAGTCAGAATTTTTACTACCGGTTCTCCGAACTACTCAAAATTTCCACTACCGGTTCTCCAGAACTGGTCAGAACCTGCTGAAACCCACCTCTGATAGCAATTGCAGTAGTGGCCAAAATTGTGGAAAACTTTTGGGAAAAGTGGATTTTTGAGGTTTGCTGGCTAATAACGCCACTTCTTTTTTGGAATTTCAAGATAATCCTATTCCGCTGCTGGAATGGCCTGGGAATAGCCCAGACCTCAACCCAATTGAAAATCTATGGAGCTGACTCAAGAAACTGGTGTCAAGTTTTGAGGTCGTCTCAAATAAATTGCATTTCAAACAAAGTCTTTGATAAAAAAAACTCCCATTTATTGAGCACGACATTCTAAATCCGACTCATCGTAGCCAACACTGACTTCCAGACCCAAAACCCTCCCTTTCCGTTCCCCACTCCTCTGCACTCATTGGCCATCTTCCAAGTCACTCTACCCCTAATCTACTGCTCCAGCTCAAAGGAATTTCCCCCCTCCCATCCCATCTCCTAGGGGATATTATCTCCAGGGAAAATAAGTAGGTGAAAAGTCAAACGACCCTTTCCAGACGCCTCCGCTTCTCCTTCTTATGTCAGCACTAGAGTAAATGCAGCTTCAAGTGCTGACAACTGGTTAGTCAGAAGCGACCCAGCAATAAAACCCAGTTAATAGAAGCCATTATTCAATCTTGGTTTCGCATGATAACAGCTGCAGAACTAAAAGACTTGGTTCACTCCATGGGAAGACGTCGTAAGGCCGTCATTCATGCTAAAGGTTACCCAACTAAGGATTAACTGACATGGGGATAATTTTTTGTATATCTCGTTTTTTTTCTACGGTGATCATTTTTGCATATCTCGTTTTTTTCTACGTGCTTTGCTTTTCTTCTTTATACTGCAACTGCTATTCTAATAGCAAATCCTTCCTAAAAGTTACGGCATTACATTCTTGATTAAATTATCTTTCCATTGATATATAATTTTATGGTACTACTCCCAACAAAAAAAAAGTAGTGTTATTAGCTAGTTTTTAGAAAATACACTTTTCCCAAAAGGTTTCCACAATATTGGCCATTTCTGTATTCCAGTATTTGAGGGGCTGCCCCAAAGAAGAGGGGGTCAACTTATTCTCCAAAGCATCAGAAGGCAGGAGAAGAAACAACGGATGAAAACTGATCAAGGAGAGAAGCAACCTGGAATTAAGGAGAAACTTCCTAACCATGAGGACAATTAACCAGTGGAACAGTTCGCCACTAGAAGTTGTCAGTGCTCCATCCCTGGAGGTTTTCATGAAGAGACTGGACAGTCATTTGTCTGAAGTGGTTTTAGGGTCTCTTGTTTGAGCAGAGGGTTGGACTAGAAGACCTCCAAGGTCCCTTCCAGCTCTATTCCGATTCTAATTCTATTTTTTGGGGAGTCTCTGGCTGCGAGTCGAAGCCAAACCCGCGTTTTTCGGAGACTCACCACATGGAGAATGTCGACCGAAAAAATCTGGATACAACACATGATGGCGGACAGGGTGCACACGACAATGGAGAAGATGGTTAAGCCGCAGATGCTGAACAGCAAGTCCTACGGAGAGGAAAGGGAAAAATTGTCAGAAAGGAGCAACGGAGAAAGAGAAGGAGAGAAGAAGAAGCCCATTTTAGGTAAGTTCTGGAGAAATTCCAAACAAGGAAAAGAAGAATAACAATATCCAAATATCTGGAGCATACCGCTTGAACGCCGTTGGCATTGACAAAAATCCCCATCGGTCAATTGCGAAAGGCAGCTTTCCTTGGGGCAGCTTAAATCCTTCGAGGCCTCTAACCCAGTGGTGGGTTGCTCTCGGTTCGGTCTGGTTCTTGCGAACCGGTAGTAAAAGCGGTGGGAGGCTCCGCCTGCCCACTCGCCCGGACGTCATCGTGGATGATCTGTGCATGCAGAGAAGCGCAAGTGCGCTCCCGTTGCGAACCGGTAGTAAAGGTAAGTAGAACCCACCCCTGCTCTAACCCCATCGAACATTCACATCTGCCTTATCCCAGGTCCTTGGGAAAGACTTGATAAGTGGATAAAATCGCTGAATCCAGTCTAAACATCTGGATCAGTGGTGGTATTCAGCTGGTACGGGTTTGAGCGAACCAGTAGCGCCGTGATGGCTAACCTTTTTGTCGTCACGTGCCAAAAGCAGGGGGAGTGTGGGAGGGTCATGTATGCGCGGGCCACACGCATAATGCAATGCCCCCCTCATGCCACACCCCATACATCCACGTGTGACCCCTCTATGCTCCCCCCCGCACATGTGTGTGATGCCCCACCCCCCCCTCTGCGCATGCATGGGTGACCCCCACAGCCCGTTTTGGGCCTGGCAGGCCTCCCTGAAGCCTCTTGGGACCAAAAACGGGCCGCGGAGGGGGTGTGCCACACACCCCCTGTGGCCCGTTTTGGCGTGGGGGCGCACCGCTCCACCCTGCACTCCCCCCACCCCCGCACATGCCCATGAGACCCCCCCATTCATGCGTGAGCGTCTCCCGCATGTGCCCCACCCCCGCGCCAGAGACCCGAAAATCAGCTGGATGGCGGGAGGTGGACACGCATGTGTGGTGGAGCTGAGATGGGTGATGGCTCGCGTGTCCGCAGTGAGGGCTCCGTGTGCCACCTGTGGCACTGTGTGACTGTGTGACAGACCATAATAATAGCAAGTGAACACTCTCGGCATTGACAAAAATCCCCATCGGTCAATTGCAAACGGCAGTTTGATTTGGGACAGCTTAAATCCTGCAGTGAGACCTGTAACACAATCAAACAACCACACCTGTCTATCCCAGGACCTTCGGAAGCACTCCAAAGGTAGACAAAAAGGCCAAATCCAGTTTAAACACCTGGCTGTGTGAGGAAACCATAATAACAATCATTGAACACTCTCAGCATTGACAAAAATCCCCATCGGTCAATTGCAAACGGCAGTTTGACTTGGGACAGCTGACATCCGGCGACAATACCTTTCATGTATATCTGTCGATCCCAAATCTTTGGGAGGGACTTCAAGGAGCATTAAAAAAAAAAGTCAAATTCAGTCAAAACATCTGGCTGACTTGGTGACAAACCATAATAACGTAAATAATAAACGGGAAATCTTGAGAGGTTCGGTTTGTCCTTCCTCAGCAAATTCTGTCAATTTCCCCAGCTATTTCCCCACGATGGATAGGGCGAAATCGTTTCCTGCCACTCACTTTCAGGACCAGGAGAACCCTGGAACAATTCGAATCCACTTCAGCTTTATTGCCGCAGGCAGGAATCCCCGATTCGGACGGCGAGTAGATGCATTTCTTATACAGAAAACTAGTCTGCAAATGAAAAGACAGACCATAGCATATAAAAGCATGCTGGTTGGGGAATTCTGAGAGTTTTCAGAGAATTTTCTAGATGATGTCAGCAGTGGGATACACTTTTTCCTGCCCTCTGGATGGTGTCAGGAGTGGGATACACTTTTTCCTGCCCTCTGGACGGTGTCAGAAGTGGGATACACTTTTTCCTGCCCTCTGGATGGTGTCAGAAGTGGGATACACTTTTTCCTGCCCTCTGGATGATGGTAGCAGTGGGACACACTTTTTCCTGCCCTCTGGATGGTGTCAGGAGTGGGATACACTTTTTCCTGCCCTCTGGATGGTGTCAGAAGTGGGATGTATTTTTTCCTGCTCTCTGGATGGTGTCAGCAGTGGGATATATTTTTTCCTGCTCTCTGGATGGTGTCAGGAGTGGGATACACTTTTTCCTGCCCTCTGGATGGTGTCAGAAGTGGGATACATTTTTTCCTGCCCCTTGCAGGATGAAATAAACTCCTCTTCCCTTCCCCCTGGCCCCAAAATCTTGCTCCTCCAACTGTGATTCCTCCCCCCTCCTCATTACCGACCTGTTGCACCCCCACCTGGGCTTTCAGGCTCCGTCGCCATCCCACCTCCTTTGGGATCGAAGATCCGTCTCGCTGCCTTATCCGCTCACAGACTTCCAGGGATTTCACCTGCTGGGCGTGTTGGCAGGATAAAATAGAACCGGCCAGGGTGAGCATCACCCCTAGGACGGACAGCAGGGTGAAGAAAGTGATCTGGAGAGGAGGAGGGGAGAACAGCCAGTTCAGGGTGCAAAAATTGCCAGGGGAAAAAAAATTCTAGACTTCTTTAATCTTGAAAAAATGTTTTCACTGAGCCTCACTGACCGAATGATACTGAATCTGTATTATACTCTATAATCTGGTATAGATATAGGGTTTCCTGCCTAAGCAGGGGGTTGGACTAGAAGACCTCCAAGGTCCCTTCCACCTCTATTATTCTATTCTATTCTATTCTATTCTATTCTATTCTATTCTATTCTATTCTATTCTATTCTATTCTATTCTATTCTATTCTATTCTATTCTATTCTCTATTCTACTTCTATTCTATTCTATTCTATTCTAATTCTATTCTATTCTTTATCTATCTATTGATCTCTCTCTCTTCTCTCTATCATTTGTCTATCTACCAATCATCTCTCTCCCTCTATCATCTGTCTATCATCTATCATCTGTCTGTCCATCACAGGGGTCTCCAACCTTAAACACTCAAAGAGCCATTTGGACCTGTTTCCCACAGAAAAGAAAACACCAGGAGCCATAAAATCTGGGTGGGCGTGGCCAACTCGATGTCATTCACTCCTACCCAGTCACATGACACATACCCCCAGCCACGCCTATCCAGGTTTTGTGACTCCCGGTGTTTTCTTTTCTGTGGGAAACAGGTATCTCTCTAATCTCTCACTCTTTCTCCCTCTCTGTCTCTCTCTCATCTCTCTCTCTTTGTCTCTCTCTTTATCTATCTATCTATCATGTATCTATCATCTATCTATCTATCTATCTATCTATCTATCTATCTATCTATCTATCTCTACCTATCATCTCTCTATCTCTATCTCTATCTCTATCTCTCTATATTTATCTCTATCTCTCTATCTCTATCTCTATCTCTATCTCTCTATATTTATCTCTATCTCTCTATCTCTATCTCTCTCTCTATCTCTCTCTATCACCTATCTATCTCTATCACCTATCTCTATCTCTATATATCTATGTATCTATCTATCTCTATCTTTCTCTATCTCTATCTATTTATTTATCTATCTATATCTCTATCTCTATCACCTATCTATCTCTATCTCTATCTCTATCTATCTATCTATCTATCTATCTATCTCTATCTTTCTCTATCTCTATCTATTTATCTATCTATCTCTATCTCTCTCTCTATCTCTCTCTATCACCTATCTATCTATCTCTATCTCTATCTATCTATGTATCTATCTATCTATCTCTATCTTTCTCTATCTCTATCTATTTATCTATCTATCTCTATCTCTCTTTATTTATCTCTATCTCTATCACCTATCTCTATCTATGTATCTATGTATCTATGTATCTATGTATCTATGTATCTCTCTCTCTCTCTCTCTCTCTCTCTCTCTCTCTCTCTCTCTCTCTCTCTCTCCTACCTATACAGTAATTAGCTTTTGGATAAGAGTTCTGGCTGCTGCAAAGGAATCAAATAAACTCCAGTTTGCTTCTGAAATCGCTGGGGTCCAAGGGCCACCATGGACGTGTCCCCCGGTGCTTTTCTGCTTTCCCACAAAGCTTCCCACTTACCACGGGGGTGAACGGGCGTCTCCATGACACGATGCCAACCACACCGGAGAATGCCAGCTAGAAAGAGAGAAAACCAGAATGGGAAATCGGTCCGTCACAAGTGTCACGGAAAGGAAACAAATCTTCTACACATAATCGCTCCGTAATAGAATAATAGAGCCGGAAGGAACCTTCTAGAGGTCCTCTAGCTCAGCCCCCTGTTCAAGCAGGGAACCGTACACCATTTCAGACAAACGACTGTCCAATCCCTTCTTCAAAACCTCCCGTGTTGGAGCAGCCACAACTTCTGGTGGCAAGTCGTTCCGCTGATTTAATTGTTCTAACTTTCAATAAATTTCTCCTTAGTTCCAGGTTGCTTCTCTCCTCAGTTAGTTTCCATCCGCTGCCTTCAGGTGCCTTGGAGAATAGGTGGAAACACCCCCCCTACTTTGGGGCAGCCGCACCAATATTGGCACCCTGCCATCATATCCTTCTTTTCACTAAACCAGACATCCCCAATTCCCGACAGTCGTTTTTAGAAAACTCTTCCACCTCCACCATCAAGGTCACCATCCTTTAAATAATACCCGACCATCTCTGCCAAGCACCAGCCGGTCATGGAGTCTGGAATATATGTGCCACCATGAAAAACCGAGATTCCTTTTTTGGTCTCGGCGGTTGCAACCGAACCCAACTAAGCCACGATTGCCCGATCCAACCATCTTCCCCATTTGGGGAACGGAGTTTCCCCTTTCCCGGGGATCCTGGCACAGCATCTTTTGCAAACGTGTCTCTGCTGAGTGGCTCGTAAAATGGCAAGGCCGGGCACCGGCGGGCATCTCTCTCTCTCTCTCTTGTGTGTCTAATGGAAGGCCTTCGCCCTGAATAATTTATCGTTGCGTCTCGATGCAAGGCAGCTGAAAATGCCGTTAATGCAAAAGGGCCGGGAATTTCGGCCCCAGCCGAAGAGAAGAAGGAGAGCCAATTTCCAGAAAGAGGAGTAGAGTTGTTTTCGGCTTTCGATCTTTCTAGAAAGAAGCTCTCCAGAGCCAGGAAAACACAGCGGGGATAAGGGTGCAATATCTATCTATCTATCTATGTATCTATCTATCTATGTATCTATCATCTATCTATTTATTTATTTATTTATCTATCTATTTATCTATCTATCTATCTATCTATCTATCTATCTATCTATCTATTATCTATCTATCTATGTATCTATCATCTATCTATCTATTTATTTATTTATCTATCTATTTATCTATTTAACTATCTATCTATCTATCTATGTATGTATCTATCATCTATCTATCTATTTATTTATTTATCTATCTATTTATCTATTTATCTATTTATCTATCTATCTATCTATCTATCTATCTATCTATCTATCTATCTATCTATCTATCTATCCCCTGTTTCCCTGAAAATAAGACCCAACTGTAAAATAAGCCCTAGCATGATTTTTCAAAATGCTGGTAATATAAGCCCTGCCCCAAAAATAAGCCCCAGTTAAGATCGTCAGCAGACTGAGTTTAATACTGTATTTTCCCTAAAATAAGACCTAACCAGAAAATAAGCCCTTTTGAAGCAAAAAATAATATAAGACCCGGTCTTATTTTCTTCGATTCGATTTTCTATTCAGTTCAGTTCAGCTCAATTCTATTCGGGATTCTATAGTATTTTCTATTCTCTATTCTTTTTTTCCATTTTTTTCTTCTACCTTCCTTCCTGTTTTCTGTCTTCTATATTTTATTTTCTATTTTTATTCTCTCTTTCTATTTATTCTATTTTACATTCTATTTTACATTCTATTCTCTATTCTATTCTTTTCTCTCTATTCTATTCTATATCCTACCCTTCCCTTCCATTCATTTTTATTATTATTCTACTATTGTATTCCTAACCCTCCTCTCCTCTTCTCCCCTCCCCTATTAATTTTGACTCTATTTTCTATAGGGTACTCAGCCCTTTTTCCCTTCTTTTCCTCCCTTTATTCCTTCCTTCCTTCCTTCCTTCCCTCCTTTCCTTCTTCTCTTCCCTTCCATCTCCACATCCTCTACCTCCTTTCCTTCCTTTCCTCCCTCTCTTCCCCTTCCTTCCTTCCTTGTCCTTTAATCCTATTTCCTTCCTTCATTCCCTTTTCTTCCTCCCTTCCCCTTCCTTCCTTCTCCTCTAACCCTATTTCCTTCCTTCCCTTCCCTTCCTTCCTTCCCTCCCTCTCTCCCTCCCTTCCCTTCCACATTCACACACATTTTTTCTCTTCCATTCTCCTTTATTTTTCCTTCCTTCCTTCCCTCCTTCCCTTCCCTTCCCCTTCCTTCTCCTCTAACCCTATTTCCTTCCTTCCTTCCCTTTCCTTCCTTCCTTCCCTCCCTTCCTTCCCTTCCATATTCACACATTTTTTCTCTTCCATTCTCCCTTATTTTTCCTTCCTCCTTCCTTCCTTCCTTCCTTCCTTCCTTCTTCCCTTCCTTCCTTCCCTTCCTTCCCTTCCACATTCACACACATTTTTTCTCTTCCATTCTCCCTTATTTTTCCTTCCTTCCTTCCTTCCTTCCTTCCTTCCTTCCTTCCTTCCTTCCTTCCTTTCCTTCCTTCCTTCCTTCCCTTCCTTCCCTTCCACATTCACACACATTTTTTCTCTTCCATTCTCCTTTATTTTTCCTTCCTTCTTCCTTCCTTCCTTCCTTCCTTCCTTCCTTCCTTCCTTCCTTCCTTCCTTCCTTCCTTCCTTCCTTCCCCTACTTCTTGCTGGATGTTTGGGCCCCTTGAAATTCAGCTTCTCTTCCAAAGGCTTTTTGGGTTCCCTTCGAATTATTTCAGATCAGGTTTTTTTGGGGGGGGAAGGTGGGAGAATATCTCGTTGAAAGCAACGGGGATCACGCAAACCTTCACACAGACACACAAACCCCCCCCCCACACAATCCCACCCAACCTTTTAGAAGAGACTCACCGGAAACCCGGCCCAGATGGGACAGGAATTCCCAATGGGATGCTGAGATGGGATGGAAGTGGTGACCAGCAAACTCAGCGTCACGATGAGGACTCCCAAGATCATCTGGATGAACCCCAAGAGGAGGATAATTTGCAGCCAAGCCCTTCGGACGCGCAGATGCGTAAAACTGTGAGAAGTTCGGCCAGTTAAAGAGTAGCTGGAGTCGCTGCGGGAGGGCATCATGACCCCCCAAAAATTAGACTCATGAAAGTGGTCCAAAAAAACAGCCCAAACAATATATATATATATATCTAGTTTTTAAAAAACTGAGGACTAGGAACATGGAGGAAAACGAACGAGAGATGACTTCTGCTTCTTTCCCACAAGCGACATCCAAGCCAATTCCAATCCCTGGATTTATCAGCTTCCAGTCGTTATAAAATGCATATTTTTTGCAGGCAAAATTCACTCCCACTTCCCTCCCTCCCCCCTCCCCAATTCAAGGAAAGTTAAGTTTTTTTGGGGGGGAGGGGTCGCCTTTTCCTAAAGGAAAAAAAATCCCATTTGAATTCTTTGGGCCGCTCCACAAGAAATCTCCATATTGCAATTTAAAAAAAAATAAAAATGTTTGTTTGTTTTTTAGCTGGAATGATTTTGGCCCAGTTTTGCTAGTAGACCCGTCTGGAAATCCAATGAAAAGAGCGTTTCTGGGCACGTGCAGAGAGCCAGGTCAATTCCAGGCGAAAAGGCCAGGAAAAAAAAACAAAAAACGAAGCAATTTAATTCCAGCTGGTTTTTTTTATTATCTGGATCATGGAGCTGATTTTTTTTTTTTTCCTTCCTTCCTTCAAAAAGCACAGAAATCATCTGTTGGTTTCCGGAGTGAGATTATCCTAAAACGAAATAAAATAAAATAAAATAAAAAACTTGCCAAGTACAAAACAGAGACCTGAAAGGAGAAAAAAAATGCACAATTTCCTCGTTCGGGGGGGCTGCCCAAATCTGAATTTATTTATTTTATTTATTTATTTTGAGATTGAGAAGCAAAATTTTCGGTCTTTTTTTCTCCCTGCGGGGTTCAACGCCTTCATAAGCGTCCCGGTGTGGGCAGAAGTTGGCGCTTGCCGAAAAACCAACGAGATGCCCAGGGCCTAATTATGCCAGCCAATTTTATCCTTCAATTTTATCCTTTCTTATTAATTATTATCCTGTCTTATTTTATCCTTCCTTATTAAGAAATAAGAAAATAGCCTCAGAAGCCAAACATCAAACATCAAAGCTTGCCCACAAAAAAATGATGGCGTTGGAAGTAAACTTAAGCTGCTTGGAAGCATCTTACTCGGCGCTGAGCTTCCTCCCTCCTTTCTGCCTTTTCCATCACTCCTTCTCCTCTTTCTCTTTCTTTCCGTCTCCCTCTCTTTCTTGACTTCGTCTGCCTTCCTGTCTGCCTTCCCCTTCCATCTTTCGTCACCCTCCTTCCTTTCCTCCCTTCTCTATCGCTCCTTCTCTTCCTCTTTCCTTCCATCTCTTTCTCTATCTCGTTGTTTCTTTCTTTCCTTCCTTCCCTCCCTCCCCCTTTCCCTTCCTCTTTCCCTCTTTCTTTCTTTCCCTCTCCTTCCTCCTCACTCTCCTTTCCTTCCTTATTGCCTTCCTTCCCTCCCCTTCTCTTCCTCTTTCCTTCCATCTCTATCACCTTGTTTCTTTCCTTCCTTCCTGCCTTCCCTCCCCTTTTCCCTTCCTTCTCTTCCTTCCCTCCCACTTCCTTCCCTTCCTCTTTCCTTCTATCTCTATCTCCTTGTTTCTTTCTTTCCTTCCTTCCTTCTTTCTCTCCCCTTTCCCTTCTTCCTTTTCCCGTCCTTCTCCTTTCTTCCTTCTCTCCTTCTGTCTCCTTCTTTCCCTCCCCATTCCTTCTCTTCCTCTTGCCTTCCATCTCTATCATTATCTCCTTGTTTCTTTCCTTCCTTCCTTCTCCCTTTCCCTTCCTCTCTTTCCCTTCCCTCTCCTTCCCTCCTTCTCTCCTTCCTTCTCTTCCATCTCTATCTCTATCTTGTTTCTTTCCTTCCTTCCCTCCCCCTTTCCCTTCCTCTCTTTCCCTTTCCTCTCCTTCCTTCCTCTCCTTCCCTCCTTCTCTCCTTCCTTCCTTCTCTTCCATCTCTATCTCTACCTTGTTTCTTTCCACCCTTCCCTCCCTCCTTTACCTTCCCTTCCCCTCCCCTTCCTTCCTTCCTTCTCTCCTTCTCCTCTCTCCTTCCTTCCTTCCCCCTTCCTTCTCTTCCTCTTTCCTTCCATCTCCATAGCTCTTTCTTCACTCTTTCTTTTCTCCTTCCTCTTCCTCCTCCTCCTCCTCCTTCCCACAGCTGGCAAACATCTTCAGTCCTCCACGCAGAGTGTCTGGGGGTGGGGAAATTTGGGGGGGAGGGAAGGGAACAAGGAGGGAAGGCCAGTAGGGCACGACCCACTCGGGGCTGTAAAGCGAGCGTGCAAATCCCCGTTTTTTGTTTTTTTTTTGTGCTGTCACCCACGGAAAGTTTGCGGTCCAGATTTTTATTTTTTTTTTTGGCTGCTTTTCACCATCCCCAAAAAAACAAGGCTGGGAAATCTGCCCTCCTTCTCCCCCCACAATTCCCAGTGTTTGGGTGGTGGGATGCTTGCAAGGAAAGCTTTCCCTGGGGGGGTTGGGGAGAGGAGCTCTGGAACTGGGGCACCCCCCCCAAATCCCAATCCCGGAGATCCAAAAAATCCCAATTTACCAGGAAGAAAGGCCCAATTGGTCTCTCTTGTTTGGGGGGGGGGCAAGGAGGGGCGGTGGGGAGCCCACATCTTCTTCCTAAAAACTTAACATTCAGCTAGCCCAACCCTGAATTCGCTCCCTTGCAGCAAAAGGGAGGGGGGGTCTTTTCCCATCTCCCCCACAACGAAAGGCCCCCCAAACTCCCCCCACCAAACAGGCTCCCCCCCTGAAAAATCCATTCCTACCCCCCTCCCATCCTCCACCCCCTTCCCCTATTTTTCTCCTGGGCCCCCAAAGAGGAGTTAAAATCGGATGCAGCCTTACCCAGAAAGGGGCGGAGTCTCTCTGCTTGGCTGCAGGACCGCTCCAAGCCAGAGATGCTCTTAAGCTCCGCCTCCCTTAAGTGCCTGCATCCTTCTCTCCAAGCTCCGGTCCTGATGCTGCAGGGAGGGGAAAGGGAGGGGGGGGAAAATAATATATTTAAAAAAAAAAAACAGAACACCCTGCCCTGCTGCATCTTGGGAGCTGTAGTTCTCCAGCTCCGAATCTTTTAAAATTTGACTTCGTTTCACAAAACAGGGTAGAAAAACTGGAGAGGAAGGAGAGAGATGTAGCAAATTGAGCTTATTCCACTTATTCCACATGCTTTTTTTCCCTTTTTCAAAATTTATTTTTAAGTCTGTTTTGCAATCTTGCCTCCTTCCTTGTTCCGATTTTTTAAATTTTGCAAGAATTACTACTTAAAAAAACAAACAAAAAAAAAAACAGCTTTTCTAACCGATTCGGATGCCTGTTCAGCCTCTGAGAAACATTGAAAGATTCACACCCGCTTTTGCAATCTCGTCTCCTTCTCGTTTCTGGTCCGAATTCGATCCTTTTCGCGACAATTCCTTTAAAAATAAAAATGCAAAAGCTTCTCGAATCGATTCGGGCCCTTCGGGACCCTGCTGTGAAAACTGCTGGAAAATCCAGACCTGCTTTGCGATCTTGTCTCCTTGTTAATTCTTCATATTTTGCAACGATGACTTTAAAAAAAGAAGGAAAAAAAAACACCCCTTTTACAACTGATTCGTGGACTCCGGAGTCTATTTAGCATCTGAAAAAATAAGATGCCGTTTACCCAATTTGTGTTCGCAGAGGCTTTAGCAAGGGAGATGCTTGGCTTCTCTGGCAACCCTCCCTAGACAGAGGCAGTCTATCTGCAAATCTTTATCTATCTATCTATCTATCTATCTATCTATCTATCTATCTATCTATCTATCTATCTACCTACCTACCATCAATCTATCTAACATCTATCTTCTATCATTACCATCTATATCTATCTACCTATAATCTACCTATTATCCATCTATCTTCTATCTACCTATTCTCTATCATCTTTATCTATATCTAACTACCTATCATCTACCTATCATTTTTCTACCTATCATCTATCATCTATCTATCTATCTATCATCTACCCATTATCCATCTATCTTCTACCTATTCTCTATCATCTATCATCTATCTATCTATCTATCATCTATCTATCTACCTATCATCTATCTATAATCTACCTATCATCTATCTACCCATTATCCATCTATCATCTATCTACCTATCTTCTACTATCTATTATCTATATCTATCTATCTATCTGTCTATCATCTATATACTTATTATCCATCTATCATCTACCTATCTTCTATCATCTATATCTATCCTTCCATCTATCCATCATTTTATCATCCATCTATCTATCCATCCATCCATCCATCATCTACCTATTATCCATCTATCTAACATCTATCTACCTATCTTCTATCTATCTATCTATCTATATTAACATATTTATCATCTACCTATCATCTATTATCCATCTATCATCTATCTACCTTCTATCTATCATCTATATCTGTCTGTCTGTCTGTCTGTCTGTCTGTCTGTCTGTCTATCTATCTATCTATCTATCTATCTATCTATCTATCTATCTATCTATCTATCTATCTATCTATCTATCTATCTATCTCCAGAGGGGTCCTATAAGCATCCTTCTGTTAATCTTTGTTTTGAGTAGATGCTTTGATCCATCAGGAGCCCAAACAGGATAAAAGCCAGCTGGGAAAATGTTTCCCGCGAGGTCTCTTAGCTAATGGAACAAGATCCGTTGCCAATTTTTTCATCTTTTCGGCTCTGCGGTTCAATCCAGCTGATGGGAATTTCAAACAGGGCCCAGCAAAAAGCCACTTCCTTTTCATAGTCATCCCGAGCTCCTTAAACCAACGTTTCCCTTTGTTTTTAATCCCTCCGAAATGTCATTTTTGCAGTGACACTTCTATTTTCAACGTAACTGTGTTTGTTCCTATCGGTAACAAAGATTGTTTTGACTTTGTCCGGTAAATGAGTTTTTTTTTTCTCTCTCTTCCTATTAGCAATATTTTAGCCACCTAACTGCTATGCTTAAAAAAAAAAACAAAATTTCCCATGAGCCTAACTTGAGAACAACCAATACAGCGGTGGAAAAAAGTGGGGGGAAAAAAAGCTAAAATCAGGAGAAAATTTATTACATTCAACTTGGCTACGTTACAAAGTCTCTTTTAAAAAGCAAAGAACTTCAAAAAAATTTCTGTCCTAGTTTTATCGGTACTTACTTGAAATAAAAATAGAATTTTCAGCAATATAGTAATATTTTACTATATAGTAATATTTTAATGGTGGCAATTCTTCCAGTGAGTGAAAGTTGTAATTTTTTCCAGTTGTCCAAATCTGTTATTATTTGTTGTACTAACTTATTGTAAATTATCTTCTTTAATCGATGAACATTTTGCTGTTAGCCATATTCCCAGGTATTTAACTTTCTTGGTCAAGTGCATACCCATTTTTTTCCTCCCGTTCTTTTTTGTTTATTGGTAAGGGTTTTTTTTTTGTTATTATCCTTGCTTTGTAAAAAAGCAAAGAAGACAATTATTTTTAACACTAATGAATTAAGCCTTGCTGGAGAGGCCACCTTTTCATCCCCATTTCCCCATCTCCAAATTATATATATATATATATATATATATATATATATATATATATATATATATATATATATATATATATATATATATATATTTAGCCAAACTAACTTTTGCTCACTGAAATCCATTCAGTTGCCTGGTTATTCGGGAGCTGGGATATGCCATCGCATAAATTATTATATAAATTATAAAAAATATATTATATAAATTATAAAAAATATATTATATAAATTATAAAAAATATATTGTATAAATTATAAAAAATTCGCATGAATTATTCACACGATGGAACATCATAAGAAAAGCAATGAAAATTTATAATAAATAATCCTATTGTAATTTTTTATTTTGACATTTTTCTTATTTAAAATTTCCCTTGCAATCCTGGACCTAAACATCAGCGCCCTCTGGTGGATTAGCTGGCTTCCTGCAAGCCCCATTTTTAAGCACAGTCTTTTTAACTAAGTTAGTGCAAAGTTTTGGCAAATGCATTCGTGCAACTTGGTTAATTAAACTTAACCTAGATTACTCGGGAGAGGGGGGTGCGCCTTCCTGTAACAACCCAGCCTGTTTTGTTACTTTACGGCTGAAGTGCAGAAAACTGAGTTTAAGTCAAGTTATCGACTGTTTGAATAGTGAGAAAAAAAGGAATTTTAATTGGTGGAATTCTCAGTGCTCCCTGAAATGGCTTGTAGGGTTTTCCTGCTTGGACTAGATGACCTACAAGGTCCCTTCCAACACTATTCATCTGTTTTTTTAAAAAAATTAGCTGTTCGTTTGCCGATGTTGCATTATCCGGGTAATCCTCGACTTACAACCATAATGGAGCTCCAGGCTCAAAAGTGGTCGTAAGTCGAGAATTACCTGCACCGGGCTGGGTGGGTGGGAATGTTGAGATTTTAAGGCTTCTTTAAATCAAAACGCGGGCTCACGGGTGAGCTGCTGTGGGTTCGGGAGAATCTCTAGCTAAGATTCGGAGAACTCCCAAATCCCACTCCTGGCTGGCCCCGCCCCCCACCCCTCCCCTTCCTTCCCAGGAGTCCCACATTTTGGATGCAGGTAAGTGCAGGGCGTGCGCAAAGGCTCGGAGAGGGTGAAAAACGGGCCCACCAGAACTTCAGGAAGGCCGGAAACGGGCCTCCGGAGCCTGGGGAGGCTGTTTTCGTCCTCCCAGAGGCTCATGGAAAAGCCTCCGGAGCCCGGGGAGGGCAAAAATGTTCCCCCACCCTGCACTGTAGTGCAGGAGGCCAACTAGGCCACGCCTACCCCGCAACCGGGCAGAGAATCCCTTTGCCAAAATTTTTGAAGCCCCACCCCTGCTCGGGCTGACTTTCCCCACACATGGCCCTCCAAGCAGCTCCCTCCGACGAAGGGCCGATCTTGACAAAAAACATCAAAATTTGAGGCAGGATCTGCAAAGCTTTCCCCAGGAAAAACCACGACCGGCTGAAAAAAAAAAACCCCAGTGAGATAAAACGTAGTTTTATTCTTTAAATAAAGTTCCATACTCCGTCTTGCGCTTGGCACAGCAAAAAATAATAATAATAATAACAACAACAACAAATGGGGAAGATGCCCAAGGGAAAAAAAGAATATTGTTATTTGCACATTTACAGACGCACGAAGAACGGTGGGGCCGCCCCACAAACCCTTAGAAAGGAGACAGAGATCAAAGAAGAGGGAAAGACACGGGGGAAACCTTGGGGTGGGGGGCGTGGTCTGAAATTTCAGTTACCGACAAAGGGGGGAGACGAGAGGGGGGGCCCCACCAGATCGGTTTGGGGACCAAGCAAGTCCAATGAACAGGATGTCGAAAAGTCGAGTCATTCACAGACACAGCAAAAGAAGACACTGCGGAGAAGTCGAATTTGGGGAGACAGTTCCCGAATTGCAAACACCAAAGGGACCCCAAAACATTAAAACAGGGGTGCCTCAATCAGTCCTCCCTTCTCACCTCCCTTCAAATGGGGGTCCGAAAACAGAAAAGGCGACCAGTCAGAGAGTAGTAATTTGATATCCCAATTCTCAAATTTCGGGGCGACCGGAGAATTTATTCATCCGCGCAAAAACAGCCGTTTTACGCCGACTGGGCTGCGCGAGAACTTCGAAGGGGGGGAAAAAAGGATAAATAATAATATAAAAGAAGGCACCATAGGGGCCGAAAAGCGATCGTAGAAGCCAGAGCTGGCTTTTGAGCCAAATAAAATAATTCCCGTTGCTAATAAAACGACAAAAAAAAAAAAGAAAAGGAACTTATCTCCCAGTGGCCGGCATTGGCAGAAGCGATCAAAATAAGAGAGGGGAAAAAAAAAACTTTTAAAACTGAGTTTTTCAATCTTTAGCAACTTTAAGGAGGTTGGACTTCGACTCCCAGAATTCCCCAGCCAGCCAGGGAGAATTCTGGGAGTTGAAGTCCATACGTCTTAAAAGTTGCCAAGTTTGGGAAACTCAAGGTCAGGGTAGTGTAATAGAAACTCGAAAAGCCCCTCTTGATTTCGACTCAACATCTAGCAGAATTCTACTGATCGATTTAACTTCAGCGGTGTTTCTCAAGGATGGGAGTTTTAAGACGATGTGGACTTCAACTCCCAGAATTCCCCAGTCAGCCAAACAGAGGGAATTCTGGGAGTTGAAGCCCACACTTCTTAAAGATGCTAAGGGTGAGAAAAACCGTCTTAAAAAGGAGAAACGTACGAATGAACGGGGACATGCTCGGCTTAGCAAATTTGCAGAAAATCGGGGCTGAAAGGAAACTTAAAATTAATTTCAGGAAAAATCAGCTCCGACCGGGAGGGAGCGCAGGATCGAAGGCGAAAAAGAGAAAAGCCAAATATTTTGAGGGGGGGGGGCGCACGAGCAGGAAGGAAAGACCCCCGTTCCTCCCGGTTTGGGTAAATGTGGAGAAGTCACAAGCAGAGAGAAATAGCCGCTAGGTATCCTCTTGTCAATTTCGGGTGGAAGAAGAGAAGATTAAAGCCGTGTTCAGGGATCGGTGAACTTTTAAGTCAGTGCAGCCGGAGCGGGATGGATCCATCGCGGGTTTCCCTGCCGAGATCGCAGAGCGGAAGCTTCTGAAAATCAGCACAAAAGTGGGGAAAAGGAGGAAATTCAAGGCCAGGAGGACAAGGCCGTGCACTTGAAGGACGGTTCGTTTCGGTGAAGGAGTCCCGGCGAAATCGGCCGACTGATGACAACTCGCAGGTCGCAGTTCCTTTAGGGGGCCTGGAACGAGTTGGAGGCTGCCCCAGCTGCGGCGTTGGCCGCCGCCGTGCGGACCGTCTGGTTGGACAAAACGCCGGCGGCGAATTCGGCCTGGGCTTTTTGGAAGCTGGCGCCGGTGCGGCGGTAAAGGGAGTGGATCTGTGGGAGAAGAAAGGAAAATCGGCCGAGGGTGGACACGTTGGGTTTTGTGGGTACGAGGGCGCGAGAAATCGGGGACTCGCCCGAGATGGAAAAGGAAGAACCAATCCTCAGGAGGAACCGATCCAAATTCTGCATCAAATACAGGTAGTCCTCGATTTACAACAGCTCGTTTACCGACTGTTCAAACTTACAACAGCAGCGAAAAAAAGGGGACTGATGACCGTTTTTTCACCCTTACGACCGTTGCCGCGTGCCCATGGTCGCGTGATAAAATTCCGACGCTTGGCCACTGACTCGTATTTATGACCGTCTGCACCGTCCCCGGGGTCGCGTGATCCCCTTTTGCGACCTTCCGACGAGCAAAGTCCAGGGAAAGGAAGCTGGATTCACTTAACGACCGTCTTACCAACTTAGCTAACGGCAGCGATTCGCTTCAGAACCGCGGCCAGAAAAGTGGTCAAATGGGACAACCCTCCCTTAACCGATGTTTCGCTCAGCCACGGGAATTTGGAGCCCCCCGTTGTGGTCGTAAATCGAGGACTACCTATGCTTTCTGCTCTACTCACCCGTTTCAACATGATGATGCCCAGCCCGGCCACGACGGAGAACAACACGGCGACAAGGATCATGAAAATGCCCACTCCCGGGTGGCCTTTCAGGGCGACGAAGCTGATAATCCAACCGCTGCAAGACAGAAAAACAGAGAAAATAAAAACGTTGCGATCCGACAGATCGCTAAGAAGAAGAACAGGGCCGTGCCACGTGGAACGAGCCACATTTGATCCGCTCCCCAAATTCAAGCAAAGATACACCTCGGATCTAGGCGTCAACCCACCTGACTCGATTTCCTGAATCTTACCTAAAGCCCCAACCGGGAATTCCAACGGCCTGCAGGACGTACATCACGTTTTGGGCGAAGAAGATGAAGAAGAAGACGAAGAAGTTGAAAGAGCTGTCACTCCTGCCATCGAAGGAGGGAGGGAGGGAGGGAGAGAAAGAGAGAGATGGAGGAAAACAAACATTGCTCGCACGTTTGATTTCACTAGCTGGACGCCCGTGCTTCGCTAGGAAATCTATCTGCTCGGGCTTGGTAAATTGACACTTGCAGCCAAGTAGAATGTGTAACTTCGTAGCATCAGAGTGTGTTAATATGATGCAACTGGCAGTTGGAACAGAGGTGGAGGGGGGAGTAGAACGTCCCAGCTTGCAGCATCCATCGGTATTCATCTGGCTAGCATTCTCTGTGTGTGTGAGAGAGTTGAGGGCTGTTTGGAAACTCAAACAGTATTTGCTGTGTGAGCAAGGAGACAGAAGGAGGCTGGGCGTGGCTTAGCTCAACTGTTCTGTAGTAAAGCTGCTTGCTGCTGTGAAAGTAAAACTGAAAGTGAAACTCCTCTCCTCTGCTTGTGTTTTTGCATTTGGAACAGATTTCTTTTCAGGTGGGGAGACGGGAGTACAACTCCTTAGCATCAGAGCGTGTTAATAATAATATAGGAAATACTAATGCTGTGATGGTCATTTTGAAAAATCGTTTCTTAGTGAGCACCTAGAAGCCAAGAGGAACATAGGTGGCAAATTTCAAGTTTGTAGGCTTTACGGTTCTGGAGATTTCGTGATTAATGCGTGAGTGGTTTTTGCTCAAGGAGCTGGCTTTCAGGTCTAAGGTAGAACTACAACTCCCGGCCTGGTCCAAAGTCATCCAGCTGGCTTTTGTGCCTAAAGCAGAACTAGAACTCACTGTCTCCTGGTGATCGACCCAAAGTCACTCACCCAGCTTTCATGTCTAAGGAGGGACTAGAACTCACTGTCTCCCAGTGATTAATCCAAATTCTCCCAGCTTTTGTGCCTAAGGCAGGACTAGAGCTCACTGTCTCCTGGTGATTGTCCCAAAGTCACCCAGCCGGCTTTCAACTCTGTGGAACTAGAACTCACCCAGCTGGCTTTCATGCTTAAGGTAGGACTAGAATTCCCATTCTCCTGGCGATCAACCCGAAGTCACCCAGCCAGCTTTAAGCTCTAAGATGGAACTAGAACTCACGGCCTCCTGGCGATCGGCCCAAAGTCACCCAGCTATCTTTCAAATCTAAGGCGGAACTAGAACTCACTCTCTCCCAGTGCTTAGCTCAAATTCTCCCAGCCAGCTTGTGTGCCTAAGGGGCAGGACTAGAACTCACGGCCTCCTGGCGATCGGCCCAAAGTCATCCGGCTGGCTTTCATGTTTCAGGCAGAACTAGAACTCACCGTCTCCTGGCGATCGGCCCCCAAAATCACCCAGCTGGCTTTCACGCCCACGGTGGGACTAGAACTCACCGTCTCCTGGCGATCGGCCCCCAAAATCACCCAGCTGGCTTTCACGCCCACGGTGGGACTAGAACTCACCGTCTCCTGGTGAGTTCTAGCTTGCCACCTCGTTCCCCCTTTCTCTTAAAAGCCTGATCTAAACCAGGGCTGATTCCTAACTAACCCCGGGCCCACCAAAACAAGAGAGACACGATGCCGACGTACCGGAAAGCTTTGTACATGGGTCGATACCAGCAGACGAAGGAGCAAGGCGTGAAAATCAAAGCCCAGAGGATTGAGAGGCCGAATCCGGAAGCGCCTGTGGAATCCACGCAGAACCAGATCAGGGAGGCCAGGAAGTTGATGAAAAGAGCTATCGTGCTGGCTGTCAAAAATAAATAAATAAATAAATAAATAAATAAATAAATAAATAAATAAATAAATAAATAAATAAATAAATAATAATAATAATAATAATAATAATAATAATAATAATAATAATGGTAAAGGTTCCCCTCGCACATATGTGCTAAGCGAATCACTGGCAATTGTTACTTACACAATGGTTAGGCGAATCCAGCTTCCCCTTGGCTTCGCTTTTCAGGAGGTCGCAAAAAGGGGGAATTCACGCGACACCGAGACGCTGCGGCCGTCATAAATACAGGCAGTCCTCGACCACAATCGAGCCCTCCCCCCCATTTATGTCGCACCGCGAAACGTTTGTGAAATGCCGTTTTGCCTCCCTTGCGCCCCCTTCCTTTGCCACCGTCGTTAAGCGAATCGGTGCTAAGTCGTTCAGCGAGGAGGGCGGTCGTTAAGCGAATCTGCCTTCCCGGTGGACTTTTGCTTCTCAGAAGGTCGCAAAGGGGAGCGGGCAATTACGTGACCCTCCCCCTCCGTCATAAATACGAGTCGGCGGCCAAGCATCATGAATTTTGACCGTGGGATGGCGGAGGGATGCGTCAGCGCGAAACACGGTCCTAAGCCCCTGGTTGTTTTTTTTCCCCCAGTTCCGTCGTGAGCTTGGAATGGTCACTAAACGAAACGTCGTAAGTCGAGGACCGCCTGCAGGTAAATAATCTTTAAAAAAAAAAAAAAAGGCTTACCCATCCAGAGGTAGTACATGATGGTGACCGTTTTTTGGAATTCCACGGGAATCTCGACGGAAATATCCTGATAGAAACAGGGCTTCACGGGGCAGACGGAAGGCAGCGGGGGCCAGTTGTTCGGCTTGGCTGTAAACACAGGAAGGGAAAAAGTGGGTTTCGGCCTTTTCGGGGCGGGGAATTTGGGGAGGGACGGGCGGGAAAGGACGCCGTACCCGCCCCGCTGCTCAAGGCCGCGTTCTGCAGCTCTCGCTCCCTCCGGTCCAGTTCTTCGGCTTTCCGATTCAGCTCTTCCTGGCGTTTTAAGAGGTCGGCCTTCGCGGCGGTAGCCGCGTCCTAATCGGGGAAAACAGAAGGAATTATTCGAGGGAGCCGCAGTGCCACCTGCTGGCCGCGCGGAGGATAAGCTGCCCGATGCCCTTCAAGGCAGCTTGGAAGCGTCAAACTAACCGCGAAGCATTTTAGGGGGGAAATATTTATTTTTTTAAAAAAAAATTATGCCACCTTTGTTATTTTTTCATAAATAAGGGAGTGAACGTAACTAACTGTCTTTCCTTCTCCGATTTTCCGCATAATATATCTATCTATCTATCTATCTATCTATCTATCTATCTATCTATCTATTAATTTTTATGTTCACTGTTTGTATTATCTCTGTTGTAAGCTGCCCAGAGTCCCTTGGGAGTCGGGCGGCATAGAAATTAAATTAAATTAAATTAAATTAAATTAAATTAAATTAAATTAAATTAAATTAAATTAAATTAAATTAAATTAAATTAAATTAAATTAAATTAAATTAAATTAAATTATTAAATTAAATTAAATTAAATTAAATTAAATTAAATTATTAAATTAAATTAAATTAAATTAAATTAAATTAAATTAAATTAAATTATTAAATTAAATTAAATTAAATTAAATTAAATTAAATTAAATTAAATTAAATTAAATTAAATTAAATTATCACCCCTGTGAGGTGGGTTGGGCTGAGAGAGAAGGACTGGCCCAAAATCACGCAGCTGGTTTTCATGCCTAAAGTGAGACTAGAACTCACCATCTCCCGATGATTGGGCCAAACTTATTCAGCTGGTTTTCATGCCTAAGGCAGGACTAGAACTCACTGTCTCCTGGTGATTGACCCAAAATCGCCCAATTGGCGTTCCTGTCTAAGGCAGGACTAGAACTCACCGTCTCCTGGTGATTGGCTCAAAGTTATCCAGTTGGCTTCCATGCCTAAGAAGGAACTAGAACTCACCGTCTCCTGGTTTCTAACCTGGAACCTTCCCCACCAATTTCCCCCCCAAATTCCCCCCCCAAATTTTATCCCCAAATTTACCTTTCTATTTCTACCAATATTTCCACTTTTTACCTCTCCAGAATGTTCTCTCTCTCTCCTCCTCCCTCCCTCTTTCCCTCCCTTCTTACCTGGGTCCCGTACGAGCCGTAATTTCTGGGTTCTGCATTGTTGTTTCTCTTAGGCACCTCCGAGACAGGAGCTACGGGCACGGAGGGGATTGTGGGAGCCGAGGCCGGGGGCTGGTATGGCGGGGGAAGCTGCCCCAAGAGAGAGAGAAAAGAAAAAAAGGAGAAATTTCAAAATTCTGCAGAACGTGACTCACTTAACAACCAACCTGGAAATTCTATTTCCAGCTATAGTCCTAAATTGAGGACTACCCGTAAATCAGATGGAATTCCAAATTCCTAGGGCTTCCTCTTAAAAAGCATGAAATAATAATAAATGCGTGAGTTCCTGTAGCTGGGTAATCCTTCCCAAAAGCCGCAACGGCCTGGAGAATCGGTATTATGCCCATTTTACAGGTGGGGAACACTGAGGCTAAGAATACAGATTAGGGTTGCCCCCCCCCGGTGGATTTTGAGCAGAACTGACATTGTAATCAGGGCCTTCCAATTAGCTCACTCTGATTGACAAATCCTTGCATGAAGAAATGATCAAAAACCCATCTTTAGTGACGGGGAAATACCGTATTTTTCGGAGTATAAGACGCACTTCCTCCCCCCAAAAAGAGCGTGAAAATTTGGGCACGTCTTATACACCGAATGTAGCCTCGCCCATCCGCCGGCCCCCACCCTTTGGCCTCTGCCTCCCAGCAATTTCCCTCCTGGCAGCAAACAGCAAGTTTCAGTTTCAGCACAGCCTGATTAGCACAAGCAGCTGATTGTCGGCCTCCCGACCATCAGCTGTTTCAGGCTGCAGGGATCGCCATTGCCTATTGCTGCCTCCGTGCGCCCCATTTTTGGCCGGCGCTGTTTGCTGCAAGGAGGCAAATTGCTGGGAGGCAGATTATTAATTTTTTTCTTGTTTTGCTCCCCAAAAAAGATAGGTGCGTCTTATACTCCGAAAAATACGGTACATCTGCTCCTGGAAGAAAAGCCCGTTCATGTTTCTAGACCTCATGAAGGCAGATTCTGAAAGTCCGGAGAGGGAGCCGCTGCAGGAATATCCCCATTGAAAGCAAAGCCAGAAGGCCCGTAAAATCCAAACGTAGCAAGCCCCCTCCCCAATTCCCCCCAAAAGATCCAGCAATCGACTCACCCCCGAACTATCAAAAGGATTATATACATCCAGGGTAGCATAATCTGTATTTGGCCGGTGTTGAATTATGCCCGGATCCTTAGAAGGAGGAGAAAAAAGAGAGTGAGGTGATTAAATGAAAAAAAGAAAAAAGAAAATTTATTTATATTTGTACCACTCCTTCGTAGAAACCACCCCAAGTTTCTCTTCTCTTTGCATTTTGAAGCAAAAGCCGAACCGAAGTTGCAAAATTCCCATTTCCAACCTTCCTTTCTTTTGCCCCCCCAAATATATTTTTCTCCCCCAAATTAGAAGGAATTTCGATCGCCTCTTTTCAGATTTTGATCCAAAGGCATCCGATTTTGTTCCGATTTTGTTCGTGGACAATTTTCTAGGTGGGAACCTCCTGTGCAAGTCTATTATTTTATTTATTAATCGCGATTTTAAACCCCCCCCCCCCGTTTCCTTTGCATTATAACACACAAAGGTGTGTTAAAAAAAAATGCAGAAATAATGGAAGTGAGGATTGCGAAGAAGGCATAAGGTAGAAATTGCAAAAATGAGGTTCAACGGATTAGCCAAAGAACAAAACAAAAAAAAAGTATTTTCATAGAAGTTTGGAAAAATGGGCAATTTTGAGAATTTACTGCTTGAAAAGAGCTGAAAAGAGCTGAAAAGGGGAAGTAGGTTCTGTCGTTTTCGGAAAGCTGAAGATTATTAACGGGGTTTCTAACCGCTGCAAAGGAAAACAGAAATTGCTTCTTTCAATATTTCCATTTTTATTTTATTTTATTTGCTTTCTCTTTCCTTGAGGTGTTATCGTTTCGTTTCTTCTCTTTCTCTCTCTCTCTCGTTCCTCTCTTTCCGTGAACCCCACAATTTCCGCTACCAACTGAATACGACCTCTGCACCCAGATAAATATATAGGCAGTCTAAGACTTACGTCCGTTTAGCAACCGTCCGAAGTTACGGCGGCACTGAAAAATGGGACTTATGACCGTTTTTCACACTTACGACCATTACAGGAAAAAAAAACCCTATAGTCACGTGTTCAAAATTCAGACACTTGGTAAGGGACTCGTATTTATGACGGTTGAAGTGTCCCGGGATCGTGCGAACCTCTTTTAGTGACCTTCTGATGAAGGTTCACTTAAGAGGATTCACTTAAGAACCGTGTTCCTCACTTAAGAATGGCAGGGGTTCGCTGAACAACTATGTCAAGAACGGTCGTAAAATGGGACAAAACTCACTTAATAACTATCTCACTCAGCAAAACATAAAAACGTTTTTATTCCAACAGGCTGGTGTGGCCTAACTCTCCCTTTTAAATTGGCTTTTAAATTGGGTTTTAAATGTTTTTTTAGATAAATTGGATGTTTTAATTTGTTTTTTTTTTTGAGCCTAAATTATTTAATCTGTTTTTAATAGTTTTTTAACTTTTGTATGTCTTTGTATTTTATTTTGGCTGTTCACCGCCCTGAGTCCTTCGGGAGTAGGGCGGTATACAAATATGAAAAATAAATAAATAAATAAACAAACAAACAGAAATTCTGGGCTCCATTGTGGTCGTAAGTCGAGGACTGTCTGTCTCGCCGGATTTGGTGAGCTGCAACTCCCTTCACAAGATGCAAATATCCCATATGAAAGATCCCTTTTAATCAAATCTGCTAAAAAAAAAAAGATTGAAGCAGATTTCTCCTGATTTAGAGCCATAGGGACTTAACTCCCTTCCAAACAGTTTCTTCAGGAATTTTTTTCTCGCGAAATTGCATTTTTATTTGCAATTTTTTAAAAAACCTCTTCCTTCTCCGGCTGGTTGATTTCAAGGAAGGCCCTAAGCTGCAGATAAGATAGACTGCTCCTGAAACTGGAGGCTCCCTCCAGGCCATGAAGTCCAGCTCCTCATAGATCCTTTTGGAGAAAACTTTTTTTTTTTAAAAGTTATGGGTTTTTCCCCCGCCCCTCAAAACAAAGCCTCTAAAAACAAGTTAAGATATTTTATTTACTTTTCACCAATTGCACGTCGAGCAAAAGAAAAGAAAAAAAAACCCCATTAAATAGACTTTACTAGCAAACAAGGTCAGCCCCGTTATTCATTGTCTATTTATTGTGAAATAAGTTGGGGAAAATTTGATTTCGACATTTTCTTTCTCTCTTCCACCCCGTCCCTAAAATCTCTGCTGGTTTTCAAATCAGGAAGTAACTCAGGAAGATCTGTGATTGTTTTCAGAAACCGGAATATTTCAAAAGAAGCCAAAATAAAGCAGAGATAGATGCAAAAAAAAAAGAAAAGCAATATTATTTGAAAAGTTTTTTTTTTTTTTCCCAAAGGCACAAATGTGATTTCTTTGCCCTCCCACAGTTTTAAAAATAAATTTGTTATCACCCAGAACGGGAGCAAAAATCCCGAATGTCTTTGGCCAAATTAAGAGTTTTGTCCTGTCCGCAGTTGAAAGGAGTGATTGTGTGATAAATATAAAAGCCCTTTTATCTCAGCAAAAGGCAAAATTTTTGCTAATTCTCCTTTTCTTTTTTCCTTTGCAATGGATAGAATCGGTAAACAGCCACCAACTGGCTGCCTTGTTATTCCAGAGGCTACTGGAGCTGAAACCCAGCAAAGCAGAAACAGATAAAAGATAAAAGATAAATATTTTGACCAGCTTGGATCTTTAAAGGTGGTTTGTGTGGGGTTGGGCTCCAAGGTTTGGCTTATCTGCCAAACTATGATTTTTAAGCTAAAGAATGGTGGGAATAAAAGAAGGAAGGAGGGAGGGAGGGAATGAGAGAGAGAAAGAGATAAAAAGAGAAAGAGAGGAGAGGAAGGAAGGAAGGAAGAAGAAAAGGGGAAGGAAGGAAGGCGAGAGGGAGGGAATGAGAGAAACAGATAAGAGAAAGGAGAGAAAGGAGAAAGGAGAGAGAAAGGAGGGAAGGAAGAAGAAAAGGGGAAGGAAGGAAGGAAGGCGAGAGGGAGGGAATGAGAGAAACAGATAAGAGAAAGGAGAGAAAGGAGAAAGGAGAGAGAAAGGAGGGAAGGAAGAAGAAAAGGGGAAGGAAGGAAGGAAGGCGAGAGGGAGGGAATGAGAGAAACAGATAAGAGAAAGGAGAGAAAGGAGAAAGGAGAGAGAAAGGAAGGAAGGAAGGTGAGAGGCAGGGAATGAGAGAGAGAAACATAAAGAGAGAGAGAGAAAGAAAGGAGAGAAAGGGGAGAGAAAGAAAGGAAGGAAGGAAGGAAGGTGAGAGGGAGAGAATGAGAGAGAGAAACATGGAGAGAGAGAGAGAAAGGAGAGAAAGGGGAGAGAAAGAAAGGAAGGAAGGAAGGAAGGAAGGCAGGCAAGAGGGAGGGAATGAGAGAGAGAAACAGAGAAAAGGAGAAAGAAAAGAGAAAGGAGAGAGAAAGGAGGGAAGGAAAGGAAGGAAGAAGAAAAGGGGATGGATGGATGGGTGGATGGATGGATGGAAGGAAGGAAGGAAGGAAGGAAGGAAGGAAGGAAGGAAGGAAGGAAGAATAAAAGAATAACAAGAGTTGGAAGGGACTTTGGAAGTCTTCTAGTCCAACCCCCTGCTCAAGCCAGAGACCCAGAACCGTTTCAAAGGCCCAGTGATGGATGGAAGGAAGGAAGGAAGGAAGGAAGGAAGGAAGGAAGGAAGGAAGGAAGGAAAGAAAGAAAGAAAGAAGGGTTTTTTCCCCATTCCTTTGGCCTCCTTAACATCCCTCTGGACACACTTCCAAGGGCCCAAAAAGATTTAAAAAGCCTCTTTTTCATACTATGCCCTCCCTCCCTCCCTCCCTCTCCTCCCTGAGGACTAGAACCTTTGGCTCCCCAGTCTCACAGTGCGGGGCTCTGAAAAAAAAAAAAGAAAGAAACCCAACCCAGCGCCCCCATCCAAGGCTGGGCCTGGCCTCCCATCAGCCCACTCTCCTTTCCTAGGCTGGGCAGCTCCCCCCCCCCCCACCAACCAACCCCTCCTTTCCTCGAGCCTGCCTACCTCGCAGGGTTGTTGTTGTTGTGAGCCAAGGGGGAAATAAAGAAAGGCAGGGAAAGACCCCGGGTTGACCCCGGATTGGGAGGCTACCCCAGGGGGAAAAAAAAACCCCCCACCCCAAAAAAAAAAAAGTCCTTTTTTTTATTTATTTTTTCCCACGCTACGCACCTGGAAGGGATTCCCCGCTTCTCCCTCGAAAGGGTTCCCCCCTCCGTTCTGGCTCATGCCCGCTGTTCTCCCTCGCTGCCTCCCCTCCCTCCGCGGCGGCTCCTCCGAAC
Source organism: Pantherophis guttatus (assembly GCF_059756535.1). NCBI lineage: Eukaryota > Metazoa > Chordata > Lepidosauria > Squamata > Colubridae > Pantherophis > Pantherophis guttatus. The sequence goes on from NC_142080.1 coordinate 3,567,473, forward strand.
GGCCGTTCCTTCCGCTCGCCCGCAGAGACGCTCAACGCCGATTGGCCGGCCCGGGGCTTGGCGCGTCACTCGCGAGCTGGGTGGGGATTTCCCATGCGCGTGACGGGGCGCGGAGGGGCGGGGGTCCGCCGCGTGACGTCACGGGGGAAAAAAAAAACAACCAAGGGGGCGTGCCTTTCTCTCTCGCGCGCGAGGGGCCGACGGGAAATGTAGTCCGCCGCCAGGGATTACGTAACGCCCAGGAACCTGGTTTAATGAGGGTTTAGCGGTGGCGAGGCTTATTTTTGCAGCAAGTTCTGTTTTTAAATGTCTTAAGTTGGAATTTAAATTTAATTTAAATTTTTAAAAAATGTCTTATGTTTAAATTTAATTTAATTTTTTTTAAAGTCTTAATTTAAATTTATTTTTTTTGAAGTCTTAATTTAAATTTAATTTTTCTTAGTTTTAAGTTTATTTTTTTAAATGTCTTGTTTTAATTTAAATTTTTAAAAATATCTTGTTTTAATTTAAATTTAACTTAATTTTTTTAAAGTCTTAATTAAAATTTTAGTTTAAATTTAATTTTTTTTAAAGTCTTAATTTAAATTTAATTTTTCTTAGTCTTATGTTTTAATTTAAATTTATTTTTTTTAAAGGTCTTGTTTTAATTTAAATTTTTAAAAATGTCAAGTTTTAATTTGAATTTAACTTAATTTAGGGAGAGGGAGAAAGAGAGAAAGGGAGAAAGAAAGAAAAATAGGGAGAGGGAGAGAGAGAAAGGGAGAAAAAGAGAGAGAGAGAGAGGATAGATTACAGACAGAAGATGATAGACGGATAGGAGAGGGAGGGAAACAGAGAGAGAAAGGGAGAGAGAAAGAGAGAGAGAGAGAGAGAGAGAGAGGATAGATTATAGATAGACAGATGATAGACAGACAGGAGAGGGACGGAGACAGAGAGAGAAAGAGAAAGGGAGAAAGAAAGGGGAAAAATAGGGAGAGAGAGAGAAAGGGAGAAAGAAAGAAAAAATAGGGAGAGGGCGAAAGAGAGAAAGAAAGAAAAATAGGGAGAGGAAGAGAGAGAAAGGAAGAAAGAGAGAGAGGATAGATTATAGACACAGATGATAGACAGACAGGAGAGGGATGGAGAAAGAGAGAGAAAGAGAAAGGGAGAAAGAAAGAGAAAAATAGGGAGAGGGAGAAAGAAAGGGAGAAAGAAAGAAAAAAAGAGGGAGAGGGAGAGAGAGAGAGAGAACGGATAGTCCTCGACTTACAACACTTTCATTTAGCGACCGTTCACCGAAGTGACCACGGCACGTTTTTCAGAGTTAATGACTTTTATAACCATCCCCAGGATCACGGGATCAAAATTCAGGTGGACGGGTATTGATGACGGTCGCGGTGTCCCGGGGTGGGGGGTGGGGGGTGTCACATGATCCCCTTTGCGCCCTGCTGACGAGCCAAGTCAAGTGGGGGGGGGGAAACCAGTTTCACTTAACAACTGGGTTACTTATTTAACAAGTGCAATGATTCACTTAACAACTGGCAAGAAAAGTCGTAGAATGGGACTTGGGAAATGTCTCGCTGAGCAACAGAAATTGGGGGCGACGCTGCGGTCGTAAATCGAGGACTACCTGTACAATGGCCGTAGGGCCGTATCTGGGCAAGGCTGCCCTATTGGGGGGCAAGGGGGGGGCTTCTCAGCAGTCTTCATCCAAAGCCCCCTTTCCTACCAAAATGGCGACACTCTGGACGTTGTATGAGACGGCGTGGGCCGAAGCAGCCTTGTAGAAAATCCGGCGTTACCCCCTTTATGCAAATATTTTTATTTCCTGCCTCCTCAGAACAAAAAGGGCAACGTTCACATGATACGACATTGGGCCGGGCGTGGGAAAGCCTGCGCTGGGCTCTGGAGGGTCGTTTGCAAGGAGTCGAAATCTATCCCGCCGAAGCTGGGGAGGTTGGCCGCGTTGGGTTGCACGATGCTCAGAAGGTCTCGGGGCAGCTGGCGCTTAACCCCCACGGCTTCCAGCTGCTTTTCGTCCGCCGGGTTCTGAGAGGAGGAGGGAAAGAGAGAAAGAAAGAAAGAAAGAAAGAAAGAAGAAAGATCAGAACCGTCAATCAGAATAGAGCGGGAAGGGACCTTGGAGGTCTTCTAGTCCAGCCCCGACTTCTCAAGCAGGAGACTTTAAACCCTTTCGGACAAAAGAGTGTCCAATCTCTTCTTTAAAAAACCCAGGGATGGGGAAGGAAGGAAGGAAGGAAGGAAGGAAGGAAGGAAGGAAGGAAGGAAGGAAGGAAGGAAGGAAGGAAGGAAGGAAGGAGATGGATAGGTGGAAGGAAGGAGAAATGGATGGAAAGAAGGAGAGATGGATGAATGGAAGGAAGGAAGGAAGGAGATGGGTGGAAAGAAGGAGAAATGGATGGAAGGAAAGAGATGGATGGATGGATGGATGGATGGATGGAAGGAAGGAAGGAAGGAGATGGATGGGTGGAAGGAAGGAGAGAAGGAGAGAGATGGATGGATGGAGGATGGAAGGAAGGAAGGAAGGAGATGGATGGGTGGAAGGAAGGAGAAATGGATGGAAAGAAGGAGAGATGGATGAATGGAAGGAAGGAAGGAAGGAGATGGGTGGAAAGAAGGAGAAATGGATGGAAGGAAAGAGATGGATGGATGGATGGATGGATGGATGGATGGATGGATGGAAGGAAGGAAGGAGATGGATGGGTGGAAGGAAGGAGAGAAGGAGAGAGATGGATGAATGGATGGATGGAAGGAAGGAAGGAGAAATGGATGGAAGGAAGGAGAGATGGATGGATGGATGGAAGGAAGGAAGGAAGGAAGGAAGGAAGGAAGGAAGGAAGGAAGGAAGGAAGGAAGGGGATCGTGTGATCCCGGGACACTGTGACCGTCATAAGTACGAGGTCAGTGGCCAAACGTCTTGAATTTTGGTCATGTGACCGTGGGGAAGGCTGCAATGGTCATAAGTGCGAAAAAGTCACTTTGGTCAGTAAACGAATGGTTTTAAGTCAAGGAGTATCTGTATTTATTTAATTTGGTCGTAATTCGAGGACGAACAGAAATTTGTACCCGAAATGTCAGGTCCTTTCAGGAGGCAAAAATCCAGGGGTAGGCTGTTGGGGGTTCAGGAGAACCTCTAGCTAAGATTCTGTGCAGTTCGGAGAACCCCCAAATCCCACTCTTGGCTGGCCCCGCCCACCCCATCCCGCCCCTCCCAGGAGTCCCCACGCGGCCCGTTTTGGATGCAGGTAAGTGCAGGGCGGGCGCGGAGGCTCAGGGAGAGCGAAAAACGGGCCTACCGGAAGTTCGGGAAGTTTCCGGCCTCCAGAGGGCCTCCGGAGCCTGGGGAGGCCGTTTTCGATCTCCCGGAGGCTCAAGTAAAGCCTGCAGAGGCCGGGGAGGGCAAAAATCCGCCGTGGTGCAGGAAGCTGACTAGGCCACGCCCACCATGGCCACGCCCACCGGACAGAGGACCCCTTGCTAAAATTTTTGAAGCCCACCCTTGGAAAAAAATCTCACCTTTGGGAGGTTGTATTTCTCCCGCAAATGAGCTCTGAGAGAAGCACGCTGAGCTTTCCGCCGGGCAAAGGCTGCGTCTCGTTCGGCCCTGGCGAAGAAGAAGAAGAAGAAGAGGGTTTCAAGAAGAGGGGAAAGGAAACCGCCAAAGTTGTGGCATCGGTCTCTCGTCAGACTCCCACCCCGAACACAAAATCACACGCCCCGAATGCGTAGCCAGGCGCTGTTTCTCCTGGGGGGGGGGGAATCTTCCCTGCTTTTATGTTTCTTCTACAGAATTGGGAGATTTTATAACCTGAAGAAGATACTAATGGTTTTATTCCCAACTGTTTCATCGGAAGCAAAGAAAAAAGCGTCTCTGGGAGTTGGCACCGGGAAACTGACTAGATCGAAGACAGTACGCTCTGGGATCGGTGCCACGAAATTGGACTAGAGAGCAAAAAGGTAAGGAGGGGAGGATGAAGGGATACCTATCAATCTATTCCTTCCTTCCTTCCTCACTCCCTATCTGTTTATTATCTTTTCCTTGCGTACCACACTCCCTCTTTTCCCTATCGCCATCTATTTATGTATTTTATATTCTTTTTTTCTATCTATCTATCTATCTATCTATCTATCTATCTATCTATCTATCTATCTATCTAATCTTATCTTTTTCCTTGCCTCCTTTTCTTCCTTTCCCTCTCCCTTCCCTATCTCCATCTATTTATTTTTATCTAATTCATTTTATCTATTTATAATCTATTTATTCTATCTAATCTATCCATCTTTTCCTTGCTTTCCTTCCTTTTTCTTCCCTCCCTCTTCTTTTCCTATCTCCATTTTAATATCTACCACTATCTATCCATCCATCCATCCATTTTCCTTTCTTTCCTTTCATTCCACCCTTCTCTATTTCCAACTATTTATTTTTATATTTTATAATCTATCTCTCTTCCTTGATTTCCTTACTTTTTCTTCCCTCCCTCTCTTCTTTTCCGATCTCCATTTTAATATCTACCAGTATCTCTCTATTTCTATCTATCTATCATCTCTTTTTTCCCTTTCTTTCCTTCCTTCTCTATCTCCAACTATTTATTTTTATATTTTATAATCGATCTCTTTCCTTGATTTCCTTCCTTTTTCTTCCCTCATTCTTTTCTTTTCCTATCTCCATTTTAATATCTACCAGGATCTACCTATCGATCTACTATCTATCTATCATCTATCTATCAATCATCTCTCTCGTCTATCTTTTTTCCTTTCCTTCCTCCCTTCTATCTCCAACTATTTATTTTTATATTTTATAATCTATCTCTTTTCCTTTATTTCCTTTTTCCTAACTCCCTTTCCTTTCTCCATCTATTTTATATTCTTTCTATCCTAACCCACCCATCTATATCTATCTATCTATCTATCTATCTATCTATCTATCTATCTATCTATCTATCTATCTATCTATCTATCTATCTATCTATTTCAACTACTTATACAGCTATTTAGCTGTTCAATTTTAAAGAGTTTGTCTGGCTGCCTCCTGTTTACACCAAGGTGTAAACTACGCTTACTTCTGCCTCGGGTGGACCTGCATCTTGACCGGCTCCCAGCTGTGGCTTCTCTGGACGCCCACGTCTTTGTCCTTGGCGGAATCCGTTGAGAAGCCGCAGAGCAGTTCTTTGACCGCGTCCCCAAACCCCGATCTCATGGTAAGGACGGGAGCCGAGTGGAGAAGAAGAGGCTGTTTGGCACCTGGAACTGAAAAGCAACGAAAAAGCAGCTTCGTAAAAAGACGCATCCAAAAACATTTTCTCCCTCCGTCGGAAACCGAGCAAAAGCCAACATCCCAACCGATATTCTCGTTTTCCATAAAAACGATGGGACTCACGGAGGTAGATCTCCCAAGATAGTTCAGCTTCTCTTGGCGTTAGGTAGATCTTCCCTCTCCAGATGTGGCCGAAGGATGATTAAAAGAAAACCTTGCCTGCTCAAGATCTTTTAAGTGGAGATCAGGAGCAATAAGGAGAACAGGTTTTCCTTGATCCATTCGTGCGACAGCTGGCAAGACAGATGGTCCAGTGAGTGGAGCTGCTAGTACGTGCCCTTGTCTGGAGGACAGGTATTCGGGTCTTTCTCGGATAAAACAGCAAAGGTACTAGTCCTCAATGGATTTGGGCCCAAGAGAACCAGGGCTAAAAGCTGGTCCCAAACTATCTTTAAAAAAAAAAAAAAAAAAAAAGGTTGAGAGCTGGTCTGCAACATCTTGTGGTACCTTAAGGACAAATAAGATTTATCGCAGGTAGGAGGAAGGGAGAGAGTTTGGGTTAAGGCGCGAAGCTTGGAACTAGGAGACTGGGAGTTCTGATCCTGCCTCAGATGACTTTTGGGCCAGCCACTTCCTTTCAGCCCTAAGAAGAAGGGCAATGGCAAACCTTTTTTTTCTGAAAAACCTTGCCAAGAAAACTGCAGGGGTTTGTCCAGGCGGTTCCCGAAGATCAGAGACGATTGAAAAGCAAGGAAGAGAGAGAGAGAGAGAAATACAGAGAAAAATTAGATGGATAATAGAGATGGATGGATGGATGGATGGATGGATGGATAGATGGATAATAGATAATATGTGATATAAAGATAGATGGATAGATGGATGGATGGATGGATAATAGATAATATGTGATATAAAGATAGATGGATAATAGGTAATATGTGATATAAAGATTAGATTAGATGGATAATAGATAATATGAGATGGATGGATGGATGGATAGATGAATAATAGATATGTGATATAAAAATAGATGGATAATATGTAATGGATGGATAGATGAATAATAGATATGTGATATAGATTAGATGGATATGAGATAGATAGATAGATAGATAGATAGATAGATAGATAGATAGATAGATAGATAGATAGATAGATAAATAAGAGATGGATGGATGGATGGATGGATAAGAGATATGTGATATAAAGATAGATTAGATGGATATTAGATATAATGTGATAGAGAGGATAGATGGATAATAGATAATAGATAATATGAGATAGATAGATGGATGGATGGATGGATGGATGGATGGATGGATGGATAGATGAATGATAGATAATATGTGATATAAAAATAGATGGATAATATGTAATGGATGGATAATAGATATGTGATATAAAGATAGATTAGATGGATAATAGATAACGTGATAGGGAGGATAGACGGATAATAGATAATATGTGATATAGATATGATAGATTAGATGGATAGTATAGATATGTGACAGACAGACAGATATAGAGATGCACACAATTCCTTGACATTTAATACTAGAAACATTTATTAAAATAAGGACAAGAGGAAAGGACTAGCACTGCCTGTGTGAAAATTGCTTCACGCTTATCAAGCAAAACTAAAACGACAGCCCTGGGTTTTGCCGTCTAAAGCAACCCTTTGCGGCACAATGACACACAATCCCACCCCCACCACACACACACACACACACCGCGAGAGGGATGAAAGGTTTATAGAAGAAGCTGAAGGAGCAGATGCAGCTGGCAGGACTTGGGTTTTAAGCTCCTTACATCGGGGGGAAGGAAGCTGGGCATATCGTGATCTCAGCTCCCCTTTTTTTCTTGAACTGGATTGTCTCCAGCTAAGATGCTCTTCCCTGAAACAGCAATGAAAATAATAAGCGGAGAGGTTACGGGGGGGGGGGGGAATTGACAAATTAGCACCTGGTATATAGTCCCGGACTTACAACGGCAACCGGGACCAGAATTTCGGTCGTCAAGCAAGGCGTTTGTTAAAACTGAGTCACTGCTCACTTTCTTTTTTGTTCAGCCAATTTTTAATACGCACTTGATCTTGCTAATTTGCAAAGCTCGAGAAAAATCTAGACGTTCGGGATTCATATAAAATTTTATATAAAATTTAGAACGGGGAACTTACAGTATTTTCTTAGAACGAGAAAAGACAGCCTGCGCCTCCAGATCTAATGCAGGTAGTCCTCGACTTACAACAATTCATTTAGTGACTGTTCGTATTTATGATGGTCACAGTGCCCCCCACATAAGGTGAGGTCTACCTGTATGGTATTTGTCCCGATCTCAAAAAAAAAAATGTTTTATAGGTGGCATTTACCACCAGCAAGACTGGCAAAGATGTTTAAAAACATGTCCGCCAAATGTTGGAAATGCAATCAGATATCGGGTACCACTATCATATGTGGTGGACATGTCCAAAGGCCAAAAATAATATTGGACAAAAGTACATACATGGTTAGAAAAAAAAAATGGCAAAGCAACATATAGATTTAAAACCAGAAATATTTTTGTTGGGTATTTTAACCAGAAAAGTACAATAAATAGAATACATATTTAATTTTACGGGTGTTAACAGCAGCGAGAATTGTTTTCACACAACGGTGGAAAAATGAAGAGATCTCTACTGATGAAACTGTAATAATAATAATAATAATAATAATAATAATAATAATAATAATATATATTAGAATGTGCAGAGATGGATAGATTAACACTCAGAATAAAGGAGAAGGAAGAAACAGAGTATTTTTTAACATGGGACTCATTTTACCTGACAGAAATAGAAGTTAGAAACTTAAAAGTTTAAGAGACTGATTAACGATATAATGAAGATCTATTAGTATGGATAAGCAAATACTATTATTATTAATGCTATGGATATTGTTATCATTATATTATTATATTTTTCAAAACTAACTGTATCCAGACAACGCACTGTTCACGTAGCTATTGAGTTTTTGTGCTCACTAAAGAAAAATGCATAAATAAAATATTTTTAAAAATGGTATGCTAAAAAGAAAAGAAAAAAGAGAAAAGAGAATGCAAATGGATAAATTTTTCCTATCCCGAATAGAAGCACACTGGGACAAGGAACACAATTGGACACCTGGAATTGTATGTGTGTTGCCAGAAATAATTATAATTATCGGTCGCACGCTCGGCCAGATGTTTAGACTGGATATGGCATTTTTATCTGCCTCTCGGGTCCCCGGGATAGGCAGATGTGGTCGACTGATGGTCTCGGCGCAGGATTTCAGCTGTTCCAAACAAAGCTGCCTTTCGCAATTGACCGATGGGGATTTTGTCAATGCCGACGGTGTTCAATTATGATGATGGTTTGTCGCAAAGTTAGTTAGGGTCACTAACTGTGGTGAGAGCAGAGAGAAAAGCGAAGAAACAGGAAGCGTTAACAACCAACACAGAGCGAACTTCATTGGACGTGGCCTTTTTATTTTTCCCCACCAGGGCTGTACAAAATTCATATAAAATTCCGGCGTTCGAAACGGGGGTGCGGTTTGTTCTCCCCCAAAAAATAATCGTCCGACAACCGCAAAATCCACGCAGGGTAGAGAACCGGGCAGAGGATGGAGGGGGGGGACAGGGATGGTAGCATTATTTACAGAGGGAGGGAAATGGCACAAGATATCCTGTGTGTTTTATATATAATTTATATATACACAGATATATATATATATTTATATTTTATCGAGAGAGATATTTACAGACTATTTCACATATCCACAAGCTTTATAAGGTAACAAAAAAGGGAGGGAACCTGGAGGAGAGGAGAACTCAAAAAGGTTTTTTTCTGTGTTCTTCGGATGGTCGGAAAAGCACCAAAAATGGAGAAAAGACGTGCCAGCCACCACAGGGGCCAAATACGTTTTGAGAGGAAGGGGGTTTCAAGGGTTCAGGAAACGAAGCCAAGAGGCCCGACGGGTCACCGGCTGATGTCCCGGTTCGAATCCCAAGCTTTCGGGGCAGGCTGTAGTTGGAGGACGCTGAAGAAGGGGTGCTTTTGGGCCTCGGAGAGGGTCACCCTTTTGGCCGGCTCGTATTCTAGCATGCCCTCCAGGAGGTCGAAGAGCTGATGGTGTTCTACGGCTTCGGACGCCAGGTATCTCTGGAAAGAGAAGCGGAGAGGAAGGGCTAGGAGGAAGAGTGGGGTGAAGTGGGGCGCCCGTTAAAAAACGATTAAGCCGGTGGGGCTGGAGGAACAGGCTGCTAAGTTTCTCCTTGTTCTGACCTAGGCTTCCTGAGACAGTAAAAATTACTGATTAGTCCCCAAAACCCTCTCTTTATTTGAACGGCTGTAAATTCTGTTCATTCCCAGCTCTGATGAGTCACAAATAGTTTGTAAAGAGTCCGACAGAAGTCTGCCACGGTCCTTCGGGATAAGGCTGATCAACACCCACCTTTATCTCCCTTGACACGTTGCCAAAGGCCTAATTGGCAATTAGCTTTGCAAAGCCACACGGAGGACAGAGTCAAAAACGGAGCTTCGGAATGTAAACCAACCAGAACGAATAAAGTTGCTTCCTGCAAAGGCTCACCTGCCTTTGCTCCTCCTTTATGTCTTATGGGAGGGGCCAATCATCTCCAAGCCTTACTCCCGAGTCGCCCCTTTTTTCCTTAACTGTTCTTGCCTTCTGGCAGCTCTGCGCATGCGCGCACTGGGAACAGGCTCCCCCTGTGCCTCGCTGATGTCAGACTCTGGACGTTCCAGAGGCAGCACATAACTCCCCGATGGCCCTGGCTCCCTCTCTGCCTCCGACGCAGAGCCTTCCCCAGACTCCAGGACTGGCCCATGTTCCTCACCAGCCTCCTCACTGTCCGACTCTGCTGCCAGCTCCGCAGGCTGCCGGCGGACCACAACACTCCTTGGTTGGCGGAAAAAGGCTGGGTGGTTTGTCAGAGAGGGCATTCCTGCGTGGGGTTGGGCTAGAGCAGGGTTCTCCAACCTTGGCAACTTTAATGTCAGCACTTCAACCTGCATTTACTCTAGTGCTGACATAAGAAGGAGAAGAGGGGGCAGCTGGCAAGAGGACGCTTGATATTTCACTTACTTATTTTCCCTGAAGATAATATCCCCTAGGAGACGAGATGGGAGGGGGGACATTCCTGGGAGCTTAAGTAGTAGATATGGGGAGAGTGATTTGGAAGAAGGCCAATGAGACGCAGAGAATTGGGGAACGGAAAGGGAAGGTTTGGGGTCAGGAAGTCAGAGTTGGCTACGCCACGATCGGAGACAGATTGTCGTGCTTAATAAAATGAAAGATTTCTTCAAAGACTATCTGTTTGGAAATGCAATTTATTTTATTTGAGACGACATCGAAACCTGACATTTAAGACTTGTGGACTTCAACTCCCAGAACTCCCAGAACTCAACTCTGGGAGTTGAAGTCCACAAGTCTTAAAGTTGCCAAGGTTGGAGACCTCTGAGCTAGAGGACCTCTAAGGTCCCTCCCGCTTCTGTGATTTTAAATAGCTGGAGGAGGAGGAGGAGGAGGCATGGACAATGGCAAATGACAGATAATCCGCTCGTTTAGTGACCGACGGTGCTGAAGTAAGTGACTTAGGGCCGTTTTTCATACTGACAGCGTCCCCATTGGTTACGAGATCATAATCTGGACGCTCGGCAACTGGCATGTTATTTATCACAGGATGGATGTATTATTACGGTTTCCTGAACGAATCAAAACTTAGTTGGGCTGGTGGGACACAGGGACAGGGCCCCGGCTTACCCGGAGCGGCTTGCAGTTTTCGCGCACATAGCGCCCCGCAGAGGTATTCTCATCCCAGTCTAAATGTCCGTGGTAGAAATATTTCTGCTTCCTAAACAGGAGGGGGGGAGGGGGAGGACAGAAAAATGTCACATGAGTGATACAGACGTTTCATTTCCCAGCTAAGTAATATCATCAGTGGGAGTGGGAGGTGGAGGAGGAGGAGGAGGAGGAGGAAGACTGTGGGGTCCTTGGTGCTCTCTGAGCGTGGTGGTTTTCTGGGAGACGTTTCATTTCCCAGCTAAGTAATATCATCAGTGGGGGTGGGAGGAGGGGGAGGGAGGAGGAAGAGAGGTGGAAGAGGAGGAGAACTGTGAGTTCCTTGGTGCTCTCTGAACTTGGTTGGTAACATCAGTGCTAGAAGGGAGTGGGGTTTGCAGAATGGAGGAGAGAGAGAAAGAGGAGGAAGATGAAAAAAGAAGACACGGACAAGGAGAAAGCGGACGAAAGGAACCCGGGGGGGGGGTCCTTGGTGCTCTCTGAGCGTGGTGGTTTTCTCGGAGACGTTTCATTTCCCAGCTAAGTAATATCATCGGTGCTAGAAGAGAGTGAAGGTTTGCCGATGATGTCACCTGGTTGTGTCATGAAACATCTGTAAAAAACAACAACCCCACCAAGCTCAGAGAGAACCAAGGACCCCACAATTCTCCTCCTCCTTCCTTCTTCTAGCACTGATGATGTTAGCTAGCTGGGTCATGAAACCTCTGCAATAAAACCGCTCAGAGAGCACCAAGGACCCCTCAGTCCTTCTCCTCCCCTTCCTCTTCCTCTTCCCTTCCTCCTCCCAAACGCCACCTCCTTCTAGCACTGATGATGTTAGCTAGTTGGGTCATGAAATCTCTGCAAGAAAACCACCAAGCTCAGAAAGCATCAATGACCCCCCCCCCCACACACACACACAGTTCAACCCTGAGCTACGAAGATTCCCTTTTAACGGTCTCGACTTCTGCTCCTAATCCAAAGCCGCTCGAGTTCCAAGCCTTTTCGACCTTCCCTGAGGATCGTACCCCCTCCTTCCTCTGCCCCCAACACTCTTACCTTGTTTTTCGGATCATCCGGGATGGGATGGGGCCTAGGATACGCTCCATCATAGCCAGGTGTTCGCGATTGTCATGGGTCTACAAGGGAGGGGGAAAAAAGTTTTAGTTGGTGGAGAAGAAAAAAAAAGACCTGGAACAGCCTGAATTTGGTTGGGCTCACCCCTTCCTTCCTGCCTCCAATGGCTCCTACCTGCCAGACTCACCTGGAACAAGGTGAAGCCCATATAATACTCGAAGATAATACAGCCGACGCTCCAAACGTCACAAGGTTGAGTCCAGCCAAGTTCTGTTGCAGCAAAAAAAAAAAAAAAAGGAGTTTCAGAGTCTGCATTTGTGGTATTCAGAGTCCGACCCGGAGCTGGGAAGAGCACCGAGGTATAATTACTGACCTAAAATGACCTCGGGTGCCCGGTAGTGCCGCGTGGAGACGATGGTGCTGTGATGCTCGTGATCGAAAGTGGCACTGCCGAAATCCACCACCCGAATGGCTGTGTTTTTGATGCTGCGCTCGTCACGTTTCTGGGAGGGGAGGGGGAGGAGAGGGGGAGGGACAGGGGTGGGATTGAAAAATTTTAGTGAGCGGCTCACTGCCCGGTTGCTGGGTGGACGTGGCCATGGGGACGTGGCCTGCTCCTGCACCACGCGGGGGGTGGGGTGGGGTGGAGGGGAGGCGTTTTTGCCCTCCCCAGGCTCTGAAGGCTTTTCTTGAGCCTCCAGGAGGGAGAAAATGGCCTCCCCCGGGCTCTGGAGGCCGGAAACGTGCCCATTTCTGGACTTCCGGTAGGCCTGTTTTTCGCCCTCCCCAGACCCCAGAGGCTTTTCTTGAGCCTCCGGGAGGGTGAAAACGGCCTTCCCGGATTCCGGAGGCCTTCTGGACTTCCGGTAGGCCCATTTTTCGCCCTCCCAGAGCCTCCGCATTGGCCCTGTACTTACCTCGCATCCAAAACTGGCCGTGTGGAGACTCCTGGGAGGGGAGGGTTGGGGTGGGCGGGGCCAACCAGTCCTTGCAACTACCGGTTCGGCGAACCAGATGTAAAATTAGCATCCGGTTCGCAAGAACCGGTCAGAACTGGCTGAATCCCACCCCTGGGGAAGGAAAAGTTGGAGTTAGCAGCAAGGACAATGTTCTCCCACCTTCATGCCGAACCCAAAGTAGCCCTGAAGGGGAGGGAGGCCATACCAGAGGAGGAGACATTCCTGGTGACACAAGCTCACCTTTTCCAGGTTGTAGGTCATCTCGTAGTCCGAATTGACGAACAGGATGTTCTCCGGCTTGAGGTCTGTATGGGTGAGCTTGTTCTCGTGTAGAACTGGGAGAGAGAGAAAGTGTAAGAGAGAGGGAGGGAAGGAAGAAAGGAGGTGGAGAGAAAGAATGGAGGGGGAATGGAGAAGAAAGATACAAAGATAGGACGGACAGAAGGAAGGAGAGAGGGAGGTTGATAGACACAGACAGACAGAGATAGGGAAGGGAGGGAAGAAGAAGTGGAGAGAGAAAATGGAGAGGAAATGGAGAGGAAAGATACAAAGATTGGAAAGAAGGAAGGGAGGGAAGATTGATACATAGATACAGACAGATGGAGATAGGAAAGGGAGGGAGGGAAGAAAGGAAGTGGAAAGAAAGAATGGAAGGAAATGGAAAGATACAGAGATTGGATGGATTGAGCGATGGAAGGGAGGGAGGGAAGGAAGGGATTGGTAGACACAAAAACAGACAGATGGTGATAGGGGAGGGAGGGAAGAAAGGAAGGAAGGAAAAGATTGATAGGGATAGATGGATGATCATTTAGATTGACAGGTAGGTAGGTAGAGGAGTGGAAGGATGGAGGTAGGAAAAGGAGGAAACCCCACGTTTGCATGCACCCTCCTACATTCAAAGTCACTGCCAGCTAAGGTGTCATAAATCCTTATTCGAATTCAAAACCAATTGGAATGACCCCCCCACTCCCTACCCCTCTTCTTTCAGCCTTCTGCTCCCCCCTTCCCACCCCGGACACTCACATCTGACCGCCTGGCACACTTGGTAGGCCATGTGCCTGATCTGGTGGAGCGGGTAGGGCAGGTAGTTGTTATCCTTCAGGAAGTCGAACGTGCTGAGGCCCAGGAGCTCAAAAGAGATGCACATGTGTCCGTGATAGTCGAACCAGTCGTACATCCGGACGCAGAGGCTGAAAGGGGGAAACCGAGGCAAAGAGGAGGAGGAGGAGGAGGGGTTGGGAAGAGGGAAATGAACTTTTCAAAAATTGACTCGGCACCCGAGAAAGGGCAGGTTAGTCTGGACTGAAACATGGAGCACAGCGATGGGTGAATGTGAAGGAAGCAATGACTGCGGCCAATAAAAATAGGGAAAGGGGGGGAGCAATCATCCATAAGGACCCTAAACATGGGAAGACAGATTGCAGAGGATCTGGGGATGCCACAAATTAATTAATTAATTAAGATGTATTTGTTTGTTTGTTTGTTTATTTTGCTGCCTATTTGCTCATGGCAACTTACAGAATATAAAAACCACATTTGAAAACAGTAAAATTAATTTAAAAAAAAAATCAAATCAATTAATGTAATAAAATCAATTAATGTAATTGATTTAGGCCCCCTCTCACTCAGGAGGGCGCCTAAATTCAACTTACTTTTGGTTGTTGGGATCTTTCTCGTTAATTTTCTCCAGCACGTTGATCTCCAAGCGAGCGGCTTCTTTGTATTTCTCGACGTTCTTGATGATTTTGAGCGCCACCCGGGTATTGCCCCTGGGGGGGGAGGGGGGGGAACCATGGAGAAAGTAAGAAATGGGATTGAGGTCCCAGGAAAGCAACAGGGCAGGCGGACTGACCCAGCCCTGCTTGTAAAATGCACTTTCTCTGCTCTGTTCTGCTCTGGCGTAATAAAGGCCAAGACAGACCAGCTTGGCACATTGATGCTCAACTGTAGTTTGCTTGTCTTAAGGCCTTGGCTGGCTGGGGAATTCTGGGAGTTGAAGTTCAGGCCTCTTAAAGTTGCTCGGGTTTGAGAAACACTGGATCTATCTATCTACCTACCTACCTATCTTCCATCATCTTATCTATTTATCTATCTATCTATCTATCTATCTATCTATCTATCTACCTACCTTATCTCTTATCTATTCTATATTTATCTTCCATTATCTACCTTTTTATCTTATCTATGATCCATCATCTATCATCCATTATCTATCTACCTTATATCTTATCCATCTACCTATATCTATCCATCTATATACCTATATCTATCTACCTATCTATCTATCTATCTACCTATATCTATCTATCTATTCTATATCTTCTACTTTATCTACCTTATATCTTATCTATGATCCATCATCTATGATCCATTATCTATCTACCTTATATCTTATCTCTTATCCATCTACCTATATCTATCCATCTATCTATTCTATATCTATCTTCTCTTATCTTCTACCTTATCTTCTATCTTATCTATGATCCATCATCTACCTATCTATCATCCATTATCTACCTTATATCTTATCCATCTAGCTATATCTATCCATCTATATATCTACTGTATCTATCTATATCTACCTATCTATATCTCTATCTATCATCTATATGAATCTTTCTTATTATCTATCATCTTATCCATCCATCTCCAATCTGTTTCTATTTCTTCTGTATCTATCATTTATTTCGAACTATATCTGTTATCTTCTCTATATCTCCCATCCATCCATCCATCCATCCATCCAATCTCTCTCTCTCTCTCTCTCTCTTCCCCCCCCCTTCCGTCTGTTGGTCTAACTCTATCTATCCCTCCATCTTGGATCTGTGGCGGCCATCCAGTTTAGGAGGAAAATCTGGAGCCAGCTGGACTTCCATCCTGGCTGGGGAGGGAAACACCAGTCAACTTTCCAGCAGCCCGAGCCAGTTTCCCCTCACCTGCGGTGATCGATGCACTGCACCACGCGACCGAAGGTACCTTCCCCGAGAGTGGTGATGATCTCATCTGCAGAGGAAAGGAGACAGAAGAGGTTTGGGGGCAGGGGAGGGGAGAAGAGGAGAGGGTGAGAGGCGGGGCCCGGCATCTGAGGGCCAAACAACAAAACATCACCACCAAAAAATAAAAAAAAAAAATAAAAGAGACTATCTTGGCCAGTCCCTAACGCTTCAGATATCAATACAGAAAAAAATTAAATGGGAGGGAGGGAGGGAAAGAAGGATAGAGGCAAAAAGGGAGAAAAGAAAAAAAAAGGAGGGGGAAAAAAAAAAGACTGCGGTTTGGTCTTTTATTTAAAAAAAAAAACA
The DNA here is from genome assembly GCF_059756535.1 of Pantherophis guttatus. Classification (NCBI taxonomy): domain Eukaryota; kingdom Metazoa; phylum Chordata; class Lepidosauria; order Squamata; family Colubridae; genus Pantherophis; species Pantherophis guttatus. Next base: position 3,583,878 of record NC_142080.1, read on the forward strand.
CTGCAAAGAGAGAGAGGAAATAAAACAACAGAACAAACGAGGAAAAGGGAGGAAGCTAAGAACAATTCTGTAACTGCGACGGGAGCTTAACTAGAGACGGGATTAATGTTACGATTTCGCAGTACATCTCTCTTGCAGACAGTCGCCGACCCGATAGATGAGGTGGCCTTCCACGTCGACTTCCACGTTCTTGGCTCTCCTCCTGCTGCCGGGACGACTCTGCTGCCGGGGAGGCCCCCCCAAAAACGCAGCGGCGGCGGCGGTGGTGGGGCGGAGAGGGGAGGGTTTTCATTCATTCATTCATTGTTTTCACCCGGGCGGCGAAGGGGGGAAGCCAGCCAAGTGGACACGGTGGGCCCGTGGCGGATATGGAGGTGGTGGTGGTGGCGGGACGAATTCCAGGCCAAGTTCGTAACGGCACAGAGGCGTATAGGTATAAACAATATACAACACACGTGAACAATAAGAGGGGTGGCAAGGGAGGAAAAGCAATGCTCAACACACACACAGAAACACACACTCTTGCGCGCCCGCCGGCTCAGGGTGGTCTTTGCAGGTGGTCCTCGACTTACGACCACAATGGAGCTTCCCCCCACCCCCAAAGCGAGATGCTTATTAAGTGATCTTCGCCCCCCCTTTTTATTACGACCTTCCTTGCCACCGCTGTTAAGCTAGTCACATGGTCGTTAAGCAAATCTGCCTTCCCCCCATGGCTTGTAAGGAAGTCGCAAAAGGGAAATCACGCGACCCGGGACGCTGCGACCGTCGTTAACTGTGAATCAAGCGTCCGATGTAAATCGCGTGACCGTGGGGGAATGCTTCCATGGTCGTTAAGCGTGGAAAAGTGCGGTCATTAAGTCCCTTTTTTTCCCCAGGGCGGTTGTGACTTTGAACGGTGGCTAAAATGAACGGTCGTAAGTCGAGGACTACCTGTATATATATAAAATAAAATAAATAAATAAACAGGTATCATCCATCAAAGTTAGGGAGAGCGTCTTCTGCAAATGGGGACACATATCAAGTAAAGGTCAGCGACGGAATGACAGAAAAAAGGCCCCCAGCCACTCCTCCTCCTTTCCCAGGAACGGCTTTATTATTATTATTATTATTATTATTATTATTATTATTATTATTATTATTATTATTATTTATTTCTATACCGCCCTTCTCCTGCGGGACTCGGGGCGGTGTACAGCCAAGATAAAACATGGCATATAAAAATTTAAAAACAATTTAAAAAACAATTAAATAATTTTGGCCCAAGATATTAAAAACAACCCAATTAAAACCAATTAAATACTTTCTAGTATTGGGGAGGGGGACAGTGGTGGGTTTAAAAATTTTTTTGCTACTGGTTCGGTGGGCGTGGCTAGGTGGGGGGGGCATGTGACTGAGTGGGCGTGGCCAATTTGACAGCACTCACACCCACTCAGTCACATGACACGCCCCCCACCTAGCCACGCCCACAGGAAAAGGTAGGAAAATTTGGGGAATTTCCACCTATCTACCTACGCTTCCTTCCCCCCCCACCTCTTTGTTCAGGCTGCTTATCTTCCGCGGCGGCTGGTCCAGAGTCTGGAAGGCAAGCTGACAGGAGTTTTCAGTGGCCCCCCAGCCAGCCGCCGCTGCTGGAAAGCGGCTGGCAAAGAAGCCTCTTTGAGAGCTGCTTTGTGGCTTCGGCGGTTGGCTGCAGGCCGCTGAAAAGAACCAAAGTTTGCGGAAACAGCTGCTGCCATCGTCATGTTCTTCGCGCGTGTGCATCCCATTGGATTTGCAAGGCAATGCTATGTGCGCGTGCGAAGAACATGGCGACGAACATGGGGGCGGGGCGAGCGGTGACCGGAGGGATCGGTTTGGGGGCGTGGCCAGCCGGCCACCGCTACCAGTTCGGCAACCTTGGCCAAATTTCCGCCAACAGTTCGCACGAACCGTCTGAATACCACCTCTGGACGGTGGAGATATATCCCAGTTCAAGCTACAATTTTCCAGCTTGCCTGTTCTAGAAGCAATACGGGTGGGATTATTATATCCTCTCTGCTCCCCGATTTTCTGAACAGCCAGCCCAGATTTGGACGCTGGCTGGGGGTGAATTGATTTCCTAAATTCTCTTAAATTGGGTGCGGTTACACAACGCCTCCCTTAACAACTGCAATTTGGTGGTAAGTCAAGGACTGTGTGTATAGGCAGAAGACGGCTTCTAGACGGACGTTAAAATAAAATAAAATAAAATAAAAAAATTACAAAGATTTCAAAGATTTCACGAGATTTTTGAAACTTTCAGACCCGTTTTTGAAGGCAGAGAATTTTATGAAATGAATAGATGTTATCAACCATCATTCCACTGTTGTAGTCTGCTCAGAAATTTATCGATCTATCCATCCACTCATCCGATTTATACGTAAATAAGTCCGGACATAAATAAGTTTAATAAATTGGCCCATAACTCCAGGGGAAAAGTTTGGGTTTTTTTTTAAATGCTTTTGAAAAGGTTAATAGGGTTGGACAAGATTAGCTTTGCTGGGGGGGGGGTGGAGATGGAGGCAGCTTGATCATTTCAAAGAGCCACCACTGAAAAGATTCTGATCAGAAATGTTTTACTTTGAAGTTCTATAAAATAAATATATAGAAATAATATTCTGGATTATATGAAGGCCTTTAAAAGCTTAGTATCGTGCAGCAGAAACTTTAGACAAGGAAATTCCTTAAAATCACATTTTCCCCCCAAGCTTCCACTACTGCCAGTCCCAGAAAAAAAATGTAAATTTCCAAGCAACTCAAAACCAACATGAATGTTCCTAGGACAGACTCGGATCCCATTCCGTGATGCCGATTTCCCACGAATCCAGAATGCCATTCCTAAGCGAATTCCAGAGATCTGGAGAAGGCCGAAGAGATTCTGACACTGCCTGGATCAAAGGATCGGAAGCAGCAGAGATTACTCACCGAGGAGGAACGGCTGAAGGAGCGGCTTCCGTGCCGTCTCCGTTGCCGTTTCCGCTGGTTGCTCTTGCAGTTCCGGTAACTGCCGTCCCGGGAACGTTGGTACTCATCCGAAGGGTGGTATTCGGGTTCGTAGTAGGCATCGCCGCCCCGGTCGCTGTAGCCGTCTCGCCGGTAATCCTCCAGGTATCGCCGGTCATAGGCACGTCGGTCGGACGAGTGATCGTCGTAACTGAGAGGAAGAGCGAAATTAAAGCGATCCAGGAAACCGACTTAAGTTGTTGTTGATCATTTAATGACACCATAATCTTTTGCAGGGTGGAGTTGGGGCAACTGAATGGAGATGAGTGTTTACTGGCCGGATGCCTTTCCTGTCGCCAGTGCAGAGTTTTTCCCAGCAGATAATATTCTCATTGTGCCCAGAGAGAGAAATATCTGCCTCGACCTAGGATCGAACTCACAGCCTCCTGATTGTGAGGCGAGAGGTTCACCTCTAGGCCACCGCATCACTCATCCTGAAAACCGACTATATGAGAATAGAATAGAATAGAATAGAATAGAATAGAATAGAATAGAATAGAATAGAATAGAATAGAATAGAATAGAATAGAATAGAATAGAATAAGAATAAGAATAAGAGTAGAGTAGAGTAGAGTAGAGTAGAGTAGAGCAGAATAAGAATAAGAATAAGAATAAGAATAAGAATAAGAGTAGAGTAGAGTAGAGTAGAGTAGAGTAGAGTAGGACCGGACAGGACAGGACAGGACAGGACAGAACAGGACAGAACAGAACAGAACAGAACAGAACAGAACAGAATAGAATTCTTTATTGGCCGAGTGTGATTGGACACAAGGAATTCGTCTTTGGTGCATACGCTCTCAGTGTACATAAAAGATACATTCGTCAAGAATCATAAGGTACAACACTTAATGATAGTCATAGGGAACAAATAAGCAATGATTCACTTAACAACTGAAGTGATTAACAATTAGGATTAACAACTAGGCTCAAACGGTCATAAAATTAGGCATGGCTCACTTAACAGCTATTCTGCTTAGGAAGGGAAATTCTGGTCTCAATTCTGGTCGAGGACTACCTATAGAAGAGTCCGTTTAGTGACCGTCTAAAGTTACAGCAGCACTGAAAAAAATGATTTATGGTCATTTTTCACACATTTGACCGTTGCAGCATCCCCATGGTCAAGTGGCCAAAATTCCGACGCTTAACAACTGACTCATACTTATGACGATTTCAATGTTCCCCCAGGTCATGTGATCCCTTTGACAAGCACAGTCACTGGGGAAGCCAGATTCACCTAAACCACCGTATGACTAACTTTAACTGCAGTGGTTCGCTTAATAACTGTGGCAGAAAGGTTGTAAAATGAAGCAAAACTCACTCAGCAACTCCCTCGGTTAGCAATGGAAATGTTGGGCTCGACTGTGGTTGTAAGTCGAGGACTAACTGCATTGAAGCCTTCTCCTCGCAGGCTCCGTTTTGGGGACTCACTCACCTCCGGGATCGGACGTGATAGCTGTCCTCTCTGTGACGCCATCGCTCACTGCTACTCGAGTGGGAACGACTCCGTCGCCGCTTGTGTTTACGGCTTCGGTAACACTCGCGGTAGCTGCCCCGGCTGCTGCGTTCCGAAGACAGAAACCTCCGAGAACGAGGCATCTGGCAAGGGGAGGAAAAGAATCAGAAGACCAACCGGAGAGGTTGAACCTTAAAAGTGGTAAGAAACAGCCAAAAAACAACAAACAAACAAACATGTATGCAACCACCCTGCAAGGTAGGCCAGTTGGAAGGAAAAAGGAAGCTGGGCAGTTAAAAGGAAGAAACAGCTGCGATCACACATTGCTCCTAGAAGCACGAAGCCGAAAACACCAGCCTGAAGACGACGAATTAGACTACTAGATTATTTATTTATTTATTACATGTATTTATATGCTGCCATTCTCCCAAAGGACTCAGAGCGGCGAACACAAGTTAAGAAACAAGTACAATAAAATCATAATTTAATCCAAATAATTAATTAGTAGTAAATAATAAAGCCCGGAATCAGCCCGGAATCAGTCTCAGCCTATTTGTTTGAAAAGCCAAGTCTTCAAGTCTTATGTTATATATTATATATATATGTATTATATATCAATTTTCTTACTTCTTCGTAGGGTTTATGTGTGTTTTTCTTCTAGCCAGGTTGTATTATATATTATACACTTACACATATATATTTTATATATATTATTATATATTATACACTTACACATATTATACAAGTACACGGGAAGAAACCCGAGATATTAACTGTACGTACACACACACACACACACACACACACATATATGTAGGTCTTTGGTTATTCGGGTTTTCTCCCGCGTAAAATTGGAAGTGTCTTGGCGACGTTTTGACGAAGTCTCATTCGTCATCTTCAGGCTGGTGTTCTCGGCTTCATGCTTCTAGGAGCAATGTGTGTGATCGCAGCTGTTTCTTCCTTTTAACTCCCACTAGCAGTTCAAAGGAAGAAACAGCTGCGATCACACACATTGCTCCTAGAAGCCCAAAGCCGAAAACACCAGACTGAAGACGACGAATGAGACTACTAGATTATATATTATACACTTACACATATATATTTTATATATATTATTATATATTATACACTTACACATATATATTTTATATATATTATTATATATTATACACTTACACATATTATACAATTACACGGGAAGAAACACTTCCAATTTTACGTGGGAGAAGACCCGAATAACCAAAGACCTACATACAAGCACCCGCGAAAACCTGAGAAAACAAATATATATATATATATATATATATATATATTGCTCCTGGAAGCACGAAGCCGAGAACACCAGCCTGAAGATGACGAATGAGACTTCGTCGAAACGTCGCCAAGACACTTCCAATTTTACGTGGGAGAAGACCCGAATAACCAAAGACCTACATACAAACACCCGCGAAAACCTGAGAAAACAAATATATATATATATATATATATATATATATATATATATATATATATTGCTCCTGGAAGCACGAAGCCGAGAACACCAGCCTGAAGATGACGAATGAGACTTCGTCGAAACGTCGCCAAGACACTTCCAATTTTACGTGGGAGAAGACCCGAATAACCAAAGACCTACATACAAACACCCGCGAAAACCTGAGAAAACAAATATATATATATATATATATGCATATTCTTTCTAGCCAGGTTTTTACCTACGTAAACTACGTAGGTAAAACCTGGCTAGAAAGAATATGCACATAAAAGCCTACGAAAAAGAAAAAGACATATATATATATATATATATATGTAGGTCTTTGGTTATTTGGGTCTTCTCCCACGTAAAATTGGAAGTGTCTTGGCGACGTTTCGACGAAGTCTCATTCGTCATCTTCAGGCTGGTGTTCTCGGCTTCGTGCTTCCAGGAGCAATAATATATATATATTACATTATATATAATTATATATTACATCCCTCTCCCGCCCTCAATTTATTTATTTATATATATATATATATTTAAGAAAAAATACATTTTATTTTATTTTATTTATTTTTTTAATTATTTATTCATTTATTAAATACATTTTAACTCGAGGCGGCTGAATGGGGCCCAAGGACGGCCTACCTGGCAGGGCTGTTGTGCAGCCATCGCCCCGGGAGGCGCTTTTTTTTTTTTTTTTTTTTCCTTTTTAAGAGGCCCGGTCGGGACGGAGGCCTCCCCGGCTGCTCCGCCGGCCTCCCCCGGGCCTGTTTCGGGGGTCCCGAAGAGCCTCCGAGGCCTCCCCCGGCCCGGCCCCGCCGCCTCGCCTCGCCTCGCCTCACCTTCTTGGCCGTCAGCCCCGTGCGCTTGTCCCACAGGAAGTCCGTCGTGGCGGCGGCTCGTCCTTTCCCCGCCCGGCCGGCCGCCCGTCCGTCGTCGCCGCTTCGCCTCAGCGTCCCCGCCGCCGCCGCCGCCCGGGGTCGCTCTGAGGAAAGCTCGGGGCTGAGGGGGGGGGAGGGGGAGGGCGAAACGGGAGGAGGGGCTTTACCGCGCATGCGCCGCCACGCACGGACGGCGTCACAAAGCGCCCTGAAACGTCCCCTTTTTTTTTGCGCGCCCCAGGATCGTCGAAAGTGACAGAGAGGACGACGGTCCCGGTGGGGGGGTGGAGGAGTGGGGGAAATCAACCTTGCGCCGGCAGCTTCCGGGTGCGCTTCGCAAGAAATGTTTTCCTCCAATGAATTAGAATAGAAAAGAAAAGAGAGAAAAGAAAAAAGGAAAGGAAAGGAAAGGAAAGGAAAGGAAAGGAAAGAGTAATAGAATATAGGAAATAGGAAATGAATAGAATAGAATAGAATGGAATGGAATGGAATGGAATGGAATGGAAGTAGAGTGGAGTGGAGTGGAGTGGAGCAGAGTAAAGTAGAATATAGAAATAGAATATAGGAAATAGGAAATGAATAGAATAGAATAGAATAGGAAATAGAGTAGAGTAAAGTAGAATAGAATAGGAAATAGAATAGAATAGAATAGAATAGGAAATAGAATAGAATAGAATAGAATAGGAAATAGAATAGAATAGAATAGAATAGGAGTAGAGTAGAGTAGAATAGAATAGGAAATAGTAATAGGAAATAGGAAATGAATAGAATAGAATAGAAGTAGAAGTAGAGTAAAGTAGAATAGAATAGGAAATAGAATAGAATAGAATAGAATAGGAAATAGAATAGAATAGAATAGAATAGGAGTAGAGTAGAGTAGAATAGAATAGGAAATAGTAATAGGAAATAGGAAATGAATAGAATAGAATAGAATAGAATAGAATAGGAGTAGAGTAGAGTAGAATAGAATAGAATAGGAAATAGTAATAGGAAATAGGAAATGAATAGAATAGAATAGAATAGAATAGAATAGAATAGAATAGAATAGAATAGAATAGAAGTAGAGTAGAGCAGAGCAGAGTAAAGTAGAATATAGGAATAGAATATAGGAAATAGGAAATGAAAAGAATAGAATAGAAGTAGAGTAGAGTTGAATAGAATAGAATGGAATGGAATAGAATGGAATGGAATGGAATGGAAGTAGAGTGGAGTGGAGTAGAGCAGAGCAGAGTAAAGTAGAATATAGAAATAGAATATAGGAAATAGGAAATGAATAGAATAGAATAGAAGTAGAGTAGAGTTGAATAGAGAATAGAATAGAATAGAATAGGAAATAGGAAATGAATAGAATGGAATGGAATGGAATGGAACGGAATAGAAGTAGAGTAGAGTAGAGTAGAATATAGGAATAGAATATAGGAAATAGGAAATGAAAAGAATAGAATAGAAGTAGAGTAGAGTTGAATAGAATAGAATAGAATAGAATAGAATAGAATAGAATAGAATAGAATAGAATAGGAAATAGGAAATGAATAGAATGGAATGGAATGGAATGGAACGGAATAGAAGTAGAGTAGAGTAGAATATAGGAATAGAATATAGGAAATAGGAAATGAAAAGAATGGAATAGAAGTAGAGTAGAGTTGAATAGAATAGAATAGAATAGAATAGAATAGAATAGGAAATAGGAAATGAATAGAATGGAATGGAATGGAATGGAACGGAACGGAATAGAAGTAGAGTAGAGTAGAGTAGAATATAGGAATAGAATATAGGAAATAGGAAATGAAAAGAATAGAATAGAAGTAGAGTAGAGTTGAATAGAATAGAATAGAATAGAATAGAATGGAATGGAATGGAATGGAATGGAATGGAATGGAATGGAATGGAAGTAGAGTGGAGTGGAGTAGAGCAGAGCAGAGTAAAGTAGAATATAGAAATAGAATATAGGAAATAGGAAATGAATAGAATAGAATAGAATTAGAGTAGAGTAGAATAGAGAATAGAATAGAATAGAATAGGAAATAGGAAATGAATAGAATGGAATGGAATGGAATGGAACGGAATAGAAGTAGAGTAGAGTAGAGTAGAATATAGGAATAGAATATAGGAAATAGGAAATGAAAAGAATAGAATAGAAGTAGAGTAGAGTTGAATAGAATAGAATAGAATAGAATAGAATAGAATAGGAAATAGGAAATGAATAGAATGGAATGGAATGGAACGGAATAGAAGTAGAGTAGAGTAGAGTAGAATATAGGAATAGAATATAGGAAATAGGAAATGAAAAGAATAGAATAGAAGTAGAGTAGAGTTGAATAGAATAGAATAGAATAGAATAGAATAGAATAGAATAGAATAAGATAGAATAAGATAGAATAAGATAGAATAAGATATGGAATGGAATGGAATGGAATGGAATGGAATGGAATGGAATGGAATGGAATAGAATAAGATATGGAATGGAATAGAATAGAATAGAATAGAATAGAATAGAATAGAATAGGAAATAGGAAATGAATAGAATGGAATGGAATGGAACGGAATAGAAGTAGAGTAGAGTAGAGTAGAATATAGGAATAGAATATAGGAAATAGGAAATGAAAAGAATAGAATAGAATAGAATAGAATAGAATAGAATAGAATAGAATAGAATAGAATTCTTTATTGGCCAAGTGTGATTGGACACACAAGGAATTTGTCTTTGGTGCGTATGCTCTCAGTGTACATAAAAAGACGATACATTCTTCAAGAATCATAAGGTACAACACTTAAAGCATTGAGAGCATAGGCACCAAGACAAATTCCTTGTGTGTCCAATCACACTTGGCCAATAATATGCCATTTTCTCTCTATTTTGGGGGGTGGGGGGGAAGAGAGGGGGGGCAATAACAGGAAAATATTTATAGCTCAGGGTTCATTTTTCATTTCATTTTATTTGATTTATAGGGTTCAAATGAGACAGTTGGCTTGCTTATAAATATTATAAATATTAATACTGAATTAAATATTTTGTTTACAATTTGGGTTGAGCTCCTTATATTTGGCCCACGTCCTTTAGGGTTCTTGCCCTTGAAAGCTAAAATATAAATTTTACGGGGAAAAAAATCCACAACGACAACTAAAAGCGAAACCACTTGTCCGTTTTACTTAAAAACAAACACACATGCGCAGTAGAGGCAGGCCCGAGCTGGAGCACGTGACCTCCGCCTCGGCTCTCTCGCTCTAGCGATTGAATGGAGGGGCGGGGAAAATTCACCGCCACGCCCCCCCTCGAGCCACGCCCCTTCCCAGGCACCACGTTCCACGTGGGGAAAAAAAATATATTAACAAAAGCAACTTTCCCACGCCTGGAAGGTAATACAATTAGCAACTCCTGCGGGACAGATCCTTAATTTCCATCAAAAAGATATTACTATTTACTCATTAATTTATGTAAGTTTGATCAATTAAACAGATTTATTTTCTAAATGTAATAAATAAGGAATAAAATCGGTCATTGTGACTGGTAAGAAGAAGATTATGCCTCCTCAGGATAGATAGATAGATAGATAGATAGATAGATAGATAGATAGATAGATAGATAGATAGATAGATAGATATGGATGGATAGATAGATAGATAGATAGATAGTGCCCTCAACATTAAGTGTTGTACCTTATGATTCTTGACGAATGTATCTTTTATGTACACTGAGAGCTTATGCACCAAAGATGAATTCCTTGTGTGTCCAATCACACTTGGCCAATAAAAAAAAATATTCTATTCTATTCTATTCTATTCTATTCTATTCTATTCTATTCTATTCTATTCTATTCCATTCCATTCTATTCCACTCCACTCCTTCTATTCTACTCTACTCTACTCTACCCCACTCCGTTCCCTTCCCTTCCACTCCACTCCACTCCACTCCACTCCACTCCACTCCACTCCACTCCACTCCACTCCACTCTACTTCTGTTCTGTTCTGTTCTGTTCTGTTCTGTTCTGTTCTGTTCTACTCTACTCTACTCTACTCTACTCCTACTCTACTCTTCTATTCTACTCTACTCTACTCTACTCTACTCTACTCCAGTCTTCTCTTCTCTTCTACTCTACTCTACTCTACTCTACTCTACTCTACTCTACTCCACTCCACTCCGTTCCCTTCCCTTCCCCTCCCCTCCCCTCCCCTCCCCTCCCCTCCCCTCCACTCCACTCCACTCCACTCCACTCCACTCCACTCTACTTCTATTCTGTTCTATTCTATTCTATTCTATTCTATTCTATTCTATTCTATTCTATTCTATTCTATTTTATTCTACTCTACTCTACTCTACTCTACTCTTCTACTCTACTCTACTCTATTCTACTTCTATTCTACTCTACTCCAGTCTTCTCTTCTCTTCTCTTCTACTCTACTCTACTCTATTCTATTTTTTCTAAACAGGCTCTTTTGCTTTTCCGCCAATTGCATCGCCCGTTCCTTGGGTGTTCGTTCATTAAGAGGATTTGAAAGCATTAAATAAGGATTGAACAAGGTGTTGGCTGATGCCCCGTGACCCCCAGACGCAGCCTGGATTTAAAATAACCCATCCACAGACACAACGACTCTTGAAAGGGATCCAGAAAAACGACACCAAAGAGCCCGTCTCATGATGCTTAGGAAATGTTTATTTTTAAGCTTACCACACTTTGGCTGGGAGAAGAAAAAAAAAATAAATAAGGTGATTATCTGTAAAATAAGTAACATATTCTGTTTGGGCAAAAAATAGTAACTGGAACAACAACAGCAAAAAAAAATTGTAACGGTAGAACAGAACTGTTTACAGGAAGAGCCACAAATATTCAGGATAGGTTTGTAAATTTGTGGTTACATGGATATATTTTTTTTTCCTTCCATTCGTGTGTCCATAAAAGCATGTTCTGTAGAGGAACTAAATTTCTGCTGACACAGAAGAAATGCATTAGAGGCGGCAAAATTAGGCAAGATTAGAGAAAACTTAATAAACCCCTCCCAACCTTAAGAAATATCATTGTTATCTTCACAAACTCTTATAGAAGATAGGTACAATTCTTTATTGTATAAACTGTTTCAACTCCTACCCTCAAAACGACGCTATAGTGCACTGCACACCAGAACAACTAGACACAAGGACAGTTTTTTCCCGAACGCCATCACTCCGTTAAACAAATAATTCCCTCAACACTGTCAAACTATTCACTAAGTTTGCATTACTATTACTATTAATCTTCTCATCGTTCCTATCACCCATCTCCTCTCCCACTTATGATTGTATGGCTGTAACCTTGTTACTTGCATCCTTACGCTTTATATTGACTGTTTCCCTATGACTATCATTAAGTGTTGTACCTTATGATTTTTGACAAATGTATCTTTTATTTTATGTACACTGAGAGCTTATGCACCAAAGACAAATTCCTTGTGTGTCCAATCACACTTGGCCAATAAAGATTTCTATTCTATTCTATTCTATTCTATTCTATTCTATTCTATTCTATTCTATTCTATTCTATTCTATTCTATTCTACTCTACTCTACTCTACTCTACTCTACTCTACTCTACTCTACCTATTCTATTCTATTCTATTCTATTCTATTCTATTCCATTCCATTCTATTCTATTCCATTCCATTCTATTCGCCAAGTGTGATTGGAAGGAAGGAAAAGGAAGGGAAGGGACATGAATGAGGAAGTGAAAGAAAGGAAAGGAAGGAAAAGGAAGGGAAGGGACATGAATGAGGAACTGGAGGGAAGGAAGAGAAGAATGAGGATGTGAAGGGAAAGGGAAGGGATGAGTGAGGAACTGGATTGAAGGAAGGGAAGGGACATTAATGAGGAAGTGGAGGGAAGGAACAGAAGGGACATGAATAAGTGAAGGGAAAGGGAAGGGAGGGAAGGGAAGGGATGAGTGAGGAAGGGAAGGAGGGAAGGGAAGCAACATGAATGAGGAAGGGAAGGAAAGGAAGGAAGGAAAGAAAAGGAAGGGACATGAGTGAGGGAAGGAAGGAAGGAAGGAAGGAAAGAAAAGGAAGGGACATGAGTGAGGAAATGGAGGGAAAGGGAAGGAAGGAAGGAAATGGAAGGGACACAAGCGAGGAAGTGCAGAGGGAGGAACGGATGGCCAAAAGCCAGGAAGACAGGAGTGTGAAAGCAGAAAGACCAATACGGCCTGGGCTTGAGAGGGGAAGGAAGGAAGGAAGGAAGGAAGGAAGGAAGGAAGGAAGGAAGGAAGGAAGGAAGGAAGGAAGGAACCGAAGCTTCCCGCCAGGGCGCCCTCGAAGCCGACTCCAGAGCCAGACTCAACCCAAGAGACGCCCCCACCGGGGCGAGGGGGGGCGGGAGAGAACGAGCGAGCGAGCGAGAGCTCTCCTCCGTCATCGCTTCACTCCGCCTCCCCTCCAGGCTCCGTCCCGCTCCTGTCCCTCCCCGCTTGGGTCCCAAAGGCCGGGGGAAGTGGGGAGGGAGGGCGGCTGACCCACTAGGCGGCGCCTGCCTACCTGCCTGCCCGTCGCGCGTGTGCGTGGGCAAGACAAGCTCGGGCAGGGCTGGTCTTGCCTGGCTCTCGTCGGAAGGGCTGAGCCAAGGGAGGTGGGGGGGTGGGTGGGCTCGTCCCGGGGTGGGGGTATGAGCCCCTGGCCCTTGAGCCGCCGCCGCCGCGCCCTTCCTGGCTTCCCCCGGGCATCCACGCGTGGCGACGGGTGGGATGCCCCCGCGATGCCAGGGAGCAAGGGCGTTTGAAGGGCCCTCTTGAGCGCCATGGACGCCTCTTCCTCCGCCGCCGAGACCCCGGAGGCTCCGGCGGCCCTACGCTCTTCCCAGGGTCCGGAGACCCCCGGCCGCAAGGCGCCCCTTCCTCCTCCTCCTCCTCCTCCTCTGCTGGATGGCGAAGCCGGGGGTCGCCCGCCCAGCGACGGCTCCTCGCAGCCGCCCACTCGCAAAGGCTCCACGGCCGCGGCCAAGGGCGAGATGGCGACGGCCCGCGTGGCCGAGCAGATCGTGGCCGCCGACTTGGCCTCCGCCGCCGCCGCCGCAGCGGCTTCGGGCTCCGAAGATCCCGGAGGGTCCTTCGTCCAGCGGCAACTGGGCGCCCTCCTCCAACCGGCGGTCAACAAATTCTCCCTCCGCATGTTTGGCAGCCACAAGGCGGTGGAGATGGAGCAGCAGCGGGTCAAATCGGCCGGGTTTTGGATCATCCATCCCTACAGCGATTTCAGGTAGGGTGGGGGGGGGCCGAGGGGAAGGACTCCGAAGCCCATGCGCCACTCCCCCCCACAGGAGAGGACTCCCCGGGCTCCCGACTTTGACTGGGCTAAAAGAACGACTGTCTAGTCGAACATAACTTTCAGCACCACGGATAGCGCCGCCGTCGCCGGCGGCGCTATCCGTGGTGCTGAAAGTTATGTTCGACTAGAATTGCATTGAATTAACAAGAGTCGGAAGGGGCCTTGGAGGTCCTCTAGTCCGACCCTCCACTCAGGCAGGAGACCCTGTGCCGTTTCAGACAAATGGGTGTCCAATCTCTTCTTTCTTTCTTTCTTTCTTTCTTTCTTTCTTTCTTTCTTTCTTTCTTTCTTTTTATTTGATTTATATGCCGCCCTTCTCCGGAGACTCGGGGCGGCTTAACAATGCGTTAAGCAATAGCCTTCATGCTTTTGTATATATTTATACAAAGTTCAGCTTATTGCCCCGCACAAACCGGGTCCTCGATTTACCTACCTTAGAAAGGATGGAAGGCTGAGTCAACCTTGAGCCTTGGCGAGATTCGAACTTGCAGTAATTGCAGGCAGCTGGGGTTAAATTACAATGCATTAGTCTGCCGAGCTATCCGGGCGCCTTTCAAATCTTTCAAATCTCGAGTTGGAAGGGAGCTTGGAGGTCTTCGAGTCTAACCCCCTTGCTCAGGCAGGAGACCCCCTATACAATTTCAGAGAAATATGCTTGTCCAGGCTGTTCTTAAAAATCTCAGGTTTATTTATTTGTTTGATTTATATGCCGCCCTTCTCCGGAGAACTCAGGGCGGTTTACAATGCTTTTTAAGCAATAGCCTTCATACTTTTGTATATACCTGCTTAGTAGGGGCCCCTCCTAAGCGGTGTTCTATTTTATACAAAGTCAGCTTATTGCCCCCACAATCCGGGTCCTCATTTTACCTACCTTGGAAGGATGGAAGGCTGAGTCAACCTTGAGCCTGGTGAGAATTGAACTTGCAGTAATTGCAGGCAGCTGGCAGCTAAATACTACTTTAACAGTAGTTTAGTCCACTGCACCACCCAGGCTCCTCCACCACCACCTTGGAGTTCTCCTAGACCAACCCACTGCTCAGGCAGGAAATGGTAATTTCACACAAGTGGTTGTCCAGTCTCTTCTTAAAAACCTCTAGTGATGGAGCATTCCCAACTTCTGGAGGCAAGTTGTTCCACTGATTCATTTTTCTCACTGTCAGGAGTTAGTTCTAAGTTGCTTCTCTCCTTGATGAGTTTCCACCCATTGCTTCTTGTCCTGCTCTCAGGGGCTTTGGAGAATAGCTTGACTCCCTCTTCTTTGGGGGAGCCCCTCAAATATTGGAAGACTGCTATCATGTCTCCCCTGGTCCTTCTTTTCATTAAACTACACATACCCGCTTCCTGCAACCGTTCTTCATATGTTTTAGCCTCCAGTCCCCTAATCATCTTGGTTGACTCTTCTCTGCACTCTTTCCAGAGTCTCCACATCTTTTTTTTACATTGTGGTGACCAAAACTGGATGCAGTATTCTAGGTGTGGTCTTACTAAGGCATTATAAAGTGGGGGGGGGTTGCTCTTTGTGCAACCTCCTTACTGGGCGCACTACAATTCCAATAGGTCACGCTTCGGGAAAGATGGAGGAGCCGCTGGACTGGGAATGGTTATCCAGCCCTCTTTCTCCTTCCTGTCGTCCTCTTCCTTTCAGCTGGTGTGGGTCTGGGGGAAATGGTTTACTTGGGTTGTGTGGATTGTCCTTGGGGCAGAGTCTAGTTGAGCAGGTAGGATATGGATGGTGTCATCATCACCAGCGTTAGAGGGGTTAGCTTGCTCTTTCCTGTTCCTCCTGTACAGGTAGTTCTCGATTTACGACAAACTGTCAGGAAATTTCTCCTTAATTCGAGGTTGCTTCTCTCCTTGATTAGTTTCCATCTGTTGCTTTTTGTCCTGCCTTCAGGTGCTTTGGAGAATAAATCGACCCCCTCTTCCTTGTGGCAGCCCCTCAACTATTGGAAGATGCAATCATGTCACCCCTAATCCTTCTTTTCATTAAACTAGGTAAAGGTTCCCCTCGCACGTATGTGCTAGTCGTTCCCGACTCTAGGGGGTGGTGCTCATCCCCGTTTCAAAGCTGAAGAGCCAGCGCTGTCTGAAGACGTCTCCGTGGTCATGTGTCTGGCATGACTCAACGCCAAAGGCACACGGAACGCTGTTCCCTTCCCACCAAAGGTGGCCCCTATTTTTTCTATTTGCATTTTTTACCTGCTTTCGAACTGCTATGTTGGCAGAAGCTGGGACAAGTCACGGGAGCTCACCCCTTTACGCGGCACTCGGGATTCGAACCGCTGAACTGCCGACCTTTCGATCGACAAGCTCAGCATCTTAGCCTCTGAGCTAAGGTCAGCAGCTGCGAGTAAGTGAGGTCCAGGCCGGTATCTTAGCCACTGAGCCACCGTGTCCCTTTCACTAAACTAGACATATCCAATTCCTGCAACTTCATATGTTATAGCCTCCAGCCCCCTAATCATCTTTGTTGCTCTTCTCTGCACTCTTTCCAAAGTCTCAACATCTTTTGTTTTTAATATGGTGGCGACCAAAACTGGATGCATAATTCCAAGCGTGGTAAATGACCACGGCATTTTAAAATCAGGGCTGTTTGCAAAACTGAAGAGGCAAAGCCAGCTTGGGATGGCTTTTACCAAGCGAGGGGAAATGGACCAGAAAGTTCTCATTCAGATGAAGCAAGAGAAAAAAAACATAGATTGGATGCGAGAAGGATTTCGCGGTCCTATAAAGAAGCTAAAATAGTTGGCTTGGCTCCCAGAATCCTTTGCTCTAATCTCTCCGTATCTTTCCCGGCTTGTACGTTGATCAGGGGACAGATGGCTTGGAGGGAATCGGATAGGGGTTTTTCGGTCTTTAGGATTCGAGGTGTATGATTAAACGAGTGAATTACATCATGATCTGTATTGGATAATCAACGCTCAGCTGGGCCCGTGCCAGTAAGCTGTTGAGCTGTTGATGGATGCCTGCGAGAACAAATCAGGAGAGGCCTTTTAACTGGTGTTTGAGATTTAATGATGGTCGATCCCCGTTTTATTTTCTCTTTTTGTTTTAGGATCTTCGTTTTGGTCGCTTTTGCGTTCATTTTTGTTCAGCGAGCAAAGGGGGGCGGGGAGCAGATTTATTCTTTCTCCCGGCTTCTTATCTCGCTCAAGAGAGAGTAGAGTTGATTAAAAAAGACAAAAGAAAGAGAAAAGTTGGAGATTTGGAATGGAGTTCTTTGGGGAAGGTTTCGAACGGAGCTGAGGAATCCAGCATCTGTCCGTGTGAAGGTGGATACCGTATTTTTCAGAGTGTAAGACGCACCGGAGTATAAGACGCTCCTTAGTTTTTGGGGAGGAAAATAAGAAAAAAGCTGATTGGTAGGTGGATCGGCCTCCCGGAATACCCCCAATCAGTTGTTCCCAGAGATGAATTTTAACTCAGAAGCTCTGTTTGGGGGCTTTTTTTCTGAAGCTCTGTTTGGGGGCTTTTTTTCTGAAGCTCTGTTTGGGGGCTTCTTTTCTGAAGCTCTGTTTGGAGGCTTTTTTTCTGAAGCTCTGTTCGGAGTTTTTTTTTCAGAAGCTCTGTTTGGGGGCTTCTTTTCTGAAGCTCTGTTTGGAGGCTTTTTTTCTGAAACTCTGTTTGGAGGCTTTTTTTCTGAAACCCTGTTTGGAGGCTTTTTTTCTGAAGCTCTGTTTGGGGGCTTCTTTTCTGAAGCTCTGTTTGGAGGCTTTTTTTCTTGAAGCTCTGTTTGGAGGCTTTTTTTCTGAAACTCTGTTTGGAGGCTTTTTTTCTGAAGCTCTGTTTGGAGGCTTTTTTTCTTGAAGCTCTGTTTGGAGGCTTTTTTTCTGAAACTCTGTTTGGAGGCTTTTTTTCTGAAGCTCTGTTTGGGGGCTTTTTTTCTGAAGCTCTGTTTGGGGGCTTCCGTCATCATCATCATCATCATCATCATCATCATCATCATCATCATCATGGCTAATAGCAAACCCAGTTTGAGGTTCTCGTTCAGGTGCGTCTGACCGATCCCGCCCATTTCTTCCCTTCCAGGTTTTACTGGGACTTGATCATGTTGCTGTTGATGGTTGGCAACTTGATCATCCTGCCGGTGGGGATCACTTTTTTCAAGGACGAGAACACGCCTCCTTGGATCGTCTTCAACGTCCTCTCGGACACCTTTTTCCTGGCCGACTTGGTGTTGAATTTCCGCACGGGGATCGTGGTGGAAGACAACACCGAGATCATTTTGGATCCCCATACCATTAAGATGAAGTATCTCAGGAGCTGGTTTCTGGTGGATTTCATTTCTTCCATCCCGGTCGATTACATCTTCCTCATCGTAGATCTGGAGACCCAAGTGGATTCCGAAGTGTATAAAACAGCACGAGCTCTGCGTATCGTCCGTTTCACAAAAATCCTTAGCTTGCTTCGTCTTCTCCGTCTCTCGCGCCTCATCCGTTACATTCACCAATGGGAAGAGGTAATACCCAATAAATAAAAATATTAGATACTCACATTAAAAGGGAGCGTTCCTTTTTTTTTTTTAATAGGAAACACACTGTTGGTACAGTGATCTGTTATTTTTATCGGTAGTCGTTGGCCGACAACTGAATTTCCGTCACTAAGTTAGCAATGCAAGTCATAAAGCAGTTGTAAACCTCATAAGACTGCATCACTTAGGGATGGAAAACCTATTGACATCATTAAGCAAGGATCCTGGGTTTCTCTTGACTAGCTTCAAAGTCATTGGGGAAGCCAGCAGGAAATCATTCGTCCTTGGTGTTGTGGTCCGCCGGCAGCCTGCGGAGCTGGCAGCAGGGTCAGAAAGTGAGGAGGCTGGGGAGGACCATGGGCCAGTCCTGGAGTCAGGGGAAGGCTCGGATGAGGGCTCTGCATCAGAGGCAGAGAAAGGGCCATCTGGGAGGTACGGTGCTGTTGAAATAAAAGAGGTTTTGGGGACAACTTGTGTGTTTTAATGACTCAGGAAGCCAAGGTCAGATCACTTGGCAATTCACACCATGATAGCCATAAAGCCATTGTAAACCTCCATCGCTTAGTGGTGTCAATCTATTGCCACCATTAAGCAAGGATCCTGGGTGATTCTCTTGACTGGCTTCAAAGTCATTGGGGAAGCATGCAGGAAATCGTTAGTCCTAGGCCCAACAATAGCCGTAACTTTGGGAACTGTTTTTTGAAGCCCACTCGTTCAATACCATAATAACTTCAAATGGACGCTGAACAAAGGTTTCGTATCAGAGGCTTATCTGGAGTCCATCTACGGCAGTGTTTCTCAACCTTGGCCACTGGACGATGTGTGGACTTCAACTTCCAGAATTCTGGGAGTTGAAGTCCACACATCGTCCAGCGGCCAAGGTTGAGAAACACTGGTCTACGGAAAGAATCCCGGGTTTGATCACCTTACCGCCTCCTCTTTGCCTTCCCAGATTTTCCACATGACCTATGACCTGGCCAGTGCCGTAGTCCGGATCTTCAATCTCATCGGAATGATGCTTCTCCTGTGTCACTGGGATGGCTGCTTACAATTCTTGGTTCCCATGCTGCAAGACTTCCCCGAAGATTGTTGGGTTTCCATCAACCACATGGTGGTAAGTTTTTTCTCCTCCTATATCTGTTGGACAAAAACGGGCCGGGATGAGCAGGAGAGAGTCCGGATAACTCTGCAAAGCAGATCAGAGAGATAGCGGTTATGGAAAAAACAGCTTCACGCCGAAAGACGGAGCGGGTGAGGAAGAAACTCAAGTTTTTCTGATCTTGATTCTCTATCGTATACATCCGTGATGGCGAATCTATGGCATGCGTGCCACAAGTGGCACGTGGAACCATCTCTGCATGCACGTGAGCGGACTCCCAGATCAGCTCCACCGCACATGCCCGTGTGCCTCCCATCGTTCACCTGATTTTCGGGTCTCTGCCAGGAGACATGCACGCATATGAGGGGGTGGGGGGTGTCATGTGTGCATGCATGGGGGGTGGGGGGTTCATGCACATATGCGGGGGGGTGGGGGGGTGCAGCACCCCCCGCACCCTGCTTTTGGTTCCAGGCGGTTTCAGGGAGGCCTGCTAGCACCAAAATGTGGGTTGCGCGCACATGCGCAGGAGGTGTGGAGAGCGTGGGGAGGGGGCTGCAGGGGGGCATTGCATTATGGGTGTTGGCATGCGTGTGTGTGTTGTCATGCACGCACACACATTTTTGGCACCTGAGGAAATAAAATTCACGATCACTGGTATAGAGAGAGGAGGGGAAGGAGGGAGGGAAAAAGAGGGAGGGAGAGAGAGGGAGAGAGAGAGAAAGGAAGAGAGAGGGAGGGAGGGAGGGAGGGAGGGAGGGAGGAAGGAAGGAAGGAAGGAAGGAAGGAAGGAAGGAAGGAAGGAAGGAAGGAAGGAAGGAAGGAAGGGCTGACAATTTCTACCCAAAGAATGTGGATTCAAGAGTTTCCGTGTTTTTCAAACTTGGACTTCAATTCCCAGAATTCCCCAAGTCAGCATAATTTAAGAGCTGTGGACTTCAATTCCTAGAATTCCCCTCCAACAGAGGGTTGGGGGATTCCGGAAATTGGAAGTCCACACCTCTTAAAAGTTGTCAAGTTTGAAAGGCACCAAGACATCAAGCAGGTTTTGTGGGACAACACTGAAGATCTTTAAAAAAAAAAACCTCACCGGTGAGTTCCACTCTTTTTCCCTCTCTGTCCTTCAGAATGACTCTTGGGGAAAGCAATATTCGCACGCTTTGTTCAAAGCGATGAGTCACATGTTGTGCATCGGCTATGGGCAGCAGGCACCCGAGGGCATGACTGACGTGTGGCTGACGATGTTGAGCATGATTGTGGGCGCCAC
Source organism: Pantherophis guttatus (assembly GCF_059756535.1). NCBI lineage: Eukaryota > Metazoa > Chordata > Lepidosauria > Squamata > Colubridae > Pantherophis > Pantherophis guttatus. The sequence continues at coordinate 3,604,831 of NC_142080.1, forward strand.
CTGCTATGCCATGTTCATCGGCCACGCCACCGCCCTTATCCAGTCGCTGGACTCCTCTCGGCGCCAATACCAGGAGAAGGTGAGAATATTTACACCGCGTTGTTGCCATATCCTAGGGCTTGTCTCTGCCTCTGCTTCTCTCCGGCGAGATGGAGAAAAAAATTTCCCAAACTTTTGCTTCGGTTTTTATTTTATTCAGAAGATTAAAATCCAAAAGGAAAAAAAAATGAACGGAGACAAAACAAAACTAGACCAGAATGTTTCCCCGAAAATAAGACCCAACTGGAAAATAAGGCCTAGCATAATTTTTCAGGATGCTCGTAATATAAACCCTACCCCCAAAATAAGCCCCAGTTAAGAGCCCCAGCAGATGGAGGCATTTAGTACTGTATTTCCCCCCAAAATAAGACCTAACCACAAAATAAGCCCTAATGCGTCTTTTGGAGCAAAAATTAATATAAAGCCTGGTCTTATTTTGGGGAAAACACAGTAGATAAGTAGAGAAATAGATCTACTTTGGGGAGATATTTCTCTTGGCTGAATTTAAAATATTTCTTTTTTTATTATTAATTTTTTATTAATTACATTTGCTTAACAATATATATTACATTCTTAATCGCCACCCCTTTTTTTCCCAACCACTGATAAAATAGATTCTGTGTTTGATAATTTTCTATATCCTTCTTTCTGTTTCATTTTTAATGTCAATCTGTCTGTTTCTGCCCACTCTGGTATCTTCTTAATTATTTCTTCATTTTTCCCGGCTGATTTCTGTTCCTCCGTTTTTTAGTATAAGCAAGTGGAACAATACATGTCCTTCCATAAATTACCGGGCGACACACGTCAACGGATCCACGAATATTATGAACACCGATACCAGGGCAAAATGTTTGACGAAGAGAATATCCTGGAAGAATTGAGCGAACCCCTTAAAGAGGTAAAAGCCACAAAGGAGAGGCAATTAATGCTTCTTACAACCACTCCAATAACGTTAGAATTAAGGCTAACGGAAGCCCTCGACTTATGGCCGCAATTGAGCCCAACATTTCTGTTCGCTAAGCGAGACCGTTGTTCAGCGACTTTTGCCCCGTTGGAAGACCTTCCTGGCCCTGGTTGTTAAGTGAATCCCTGCAAGTTGTTAGGTTAGGAACACGGTTGTTAATTGAATCTGGCTTCCCCGTTGACATTGTCGCAAAAGTCCCCGGGACACTGTAACCGTCGTAATTATGAATCCGTCTGGGCCAATCATGGGGGAATGCTGCAACGGTCGTTAAGCAGAAAGTCACTTTTTTCCCATTGCCATTGTCATTTTGAATGGCCACTAAACGAACTGTTGTAAGTTGAGGTGTATTTTGGTGGAGTTTATAGCGTCCACTCGCTCCAATCGAAAGCCTTTTCTCCTCTTGTCAATTCCTGATTATTATTTTTTTTCCTTCTCCTTTGGATTCCCTCCCCTCTTCAGGAGTTTGTTTGCTGTTTGCTGTTGTCATTTCAAATGGCCACTAAACAAACTGTTGTAAGTTGAGGTGTATTTTGGTGGAGTTTATAGCGTCCACTCGCTCCTATCGAAAGCCTTTTCTCCTCTTGTCAATTCCAGATTATTATTATTTTTTTTCCCCCTTCTCCTTCGGATTCCTTCCCCTCTTCAGGAGATCATCAATTTCAACTGCCGGAATCTGGTGGATAACATGCCCCTCTTCGCCAACGCCGACCCCAACTTTGTGACGGCGATGCTGACCAAGTTGCGCTTCGAGGTTTTCCAGCCAGGAGACTTCATCATCCGAGAGGGAACGGTCGGGAAAAAGATGTATTTCATACAACATGGTGTGGTTAGCATCCTGACCCGGGGATCTAAGGAAATGAAGCTTTCGGACGGATCTTATTTTGGTGGTAAGCTTTTCTTGGGCGGGAGGGAAATTTTGAATTCGTTCTCTGAGGGGGGCTTGCAAACAGGTTTGGTCCTTGCAAATGTGACATGTTTGTAAGTGTGTGTGTGTGTGAGAGAGAGAGAGAGAGAGGGAGGGAGGGAGGGAGGGAGGGAGGGAAGGAGGGAGGGAGGGAGAGAGAGAGAGAGGGAGGGAGGGAGGGAGGGAAGGAGGGAGGGAGGGAGAGAGAGAGAGAGAGGGATTGGGACAATCACTAGGAGTTAATTGAGCTCCCGTGACTTGTCATCCTCTCCTCCTCCTTTTGCCCCTGCAGAGATCTGCCTTCTGACCCGGGGCCGGCGCACGGCCAGTGTCCGAGCCAACACCTACTGCCGCCTCTACTCCCTTTCCGTGGACAACTTCAACGAAGTCCTGGAGGAATACCCAATGATGCGGCGAGCGTTTGAAACCGTGGCCATGGATAGGTTGGACCGGATAGGTGAGGGAGTGGGGGGAATGGAGGATTACAAGACCCATAGGTTGTCTTGCTGGGCCCATGAGACTCATCAAAAAAAAAAATCAGTGAAGTCCTAACAAATGAAAGCCACTGAAGGAGGCCTCTGGGGGGAAGGGTCTTCCAATAGATGTTGAAGGGATCTTAGCTGGGGATGTTCAACCTGGCCCTGAGCTGATCTCAACTGTTGAGATGTCTTAGAAATTTTCTTCTCCTTTTTCTCCTCCTCCTTCTCCATCCCTTTCTCCTTCTTCTCCCCTTCTCCTCTTTCTCCATCCTCATCTCCTTCTTCTGCTCCTTGTTCTCTATTTCCATCTCCTACTTCTCCTCCACCGCCTTCCTCATCCTCATTTCCTTTTTCTCCTTCTTTCCCACTGATCCCATCTGCTTCTTCTTTGTCTCCTCCATCTCCATCTCCTTCTCCACCTCCTTCTCCTCCACCTTCTCCTCCATCCTCACCTCCTTTTCCTCCTTCTTCTCCTCCTTGTTTACTATCCCCATCTCCTTCTTCGTCTCCTCCTTGTTCTCTATCTCCTCCTCGTCAGGGTTCTGACAGATGCCCTAATTAAATCATGAGCCTCAACCCAAGCTTCAAAAGAAATCCAGTTATTTATTAGGAGCTTCATGTCGGCACGTTCCAAAGTGAAGCCAGCTCTGACCCTACGTAACTTACGCCCCAATTATGACCCTGTTTTGCCCCTCCCCCCAGGATGTGTGTCATCCATTACATTCGCCAACGGAGCAATTTTGCAGGTTGTAGAGGTCACTCCCCTCCGGCTGCTGTGGGTAACCCTGGGATACAGCCTTGAGAGAGATAAGCATGGAATGTGCATCTGTCTTTGGCTGCCATGCCGTTTTGCCCGTTTCCCATCCCCCCTGGCCTATGGCAACTCGAGAGCAGGCCAGGGATGCTTTGCGAGTTGACACTCCTCCCCCTCCCCCTCCTCTTCCTCTTCCTCCTCCTCCTGCCAATGTGATTCACCTCCATATCAAGCAACTCCCCAATTTTTGTCTGCACTTCTGTGTGGTCTCTGACCTTGTTTTACTTCCACCTGCAGGGAAGAAGAACTCCATCCTGTTGCGGAAGAGAGCGGAGCACAGTTCTAGCACGGTCAACAATGAGATCATCCAGCAGATCGTCAAACACGACCAAGACATGGCACACAACATCCAGGACCTCCAGCCCATGTCTGCCGGTCGGGAACTGAGTGGCAAACCACTTATCTGGGAGCCCCTCGTCCACGCGCCGCTGCAGACTGCCGCCGCCACCACCAGCGTGGCCATCGCACTGACCCACCAGCAAAGTCTGGCGACGCATATCTTCCTTCCCCCTTCGTCCATCTCCAGCCCTCTCTCCCCCGACTCGGCTGCTCTCCTGCGCCATCCCCGTCGCTCCCAACCCAGCCTGGGGGGTTCCCGGCCATCCTCCGTCAGCTCGCCTGCCTCAGGGGCCCAGTCCCACCTGCAGACACCTGCCGCTGGCTCGCCGTGTTCTCCCATGGTTCAGTGCACGTTCCCCTTGGAAAGTACGATGGGCAAAGGACAAACACTTTCGCGGCCCGTTCAGAAGAGGGACCCCATCCCTGGGATGAGCCAGGCTCAGCTATCCGAAACTCGGGGTACGTCGGTATCCACATCCCTCTTGCAGCAGGCAGCACACAGCGCATCCGTCCCGCCAGGACGAACTCTGCACTACAGTCTCTCTCGGGCCACAGGGTCCCATATTTCCCTGTTCCTGCAGCCTCAGCAGATGGTCAAACATCGGAGCTCGCAGGGCCTTTCGGTGGGACGTCTTACGCAGGATGTCCGGCCGCTTTCGGCGTCTCAGCCTTCCTTGCCAAACCGGCTCACCCAACCTTCGGACATGGGGTCTTCCCAGCAGGCGGGGAAATCAGCCAGGAACGTCACGTACCGTTCCTCCCCGTCGGTTCCCGGTCTGCTAGGGAAACCAAGCACGGGAACCACCGGACAGCCTGTTTCCTCCCAGCAGGCCCCTTCAGGGTCCAGCCGGTCAGTGAGCGGGGCCACGACCCCCCAGTCACCTGTCTCTGTCCCGCGACACAGCACCACCTCATCCCGTAAGGGTTCCGTAGCATTCAGTCCTGACGTCAACACTGGGAAACCGAAGCTGCCATCTCACATGTGAAACCAGGGTCAACACAGGGTCAACACCAGTCCCTTCTTGGGCAGGCCTTGGGGGCTGAGCTGGGGGGGCAAGGAAAGAGACACTCAGCGCAATCCTGAGGGCAGAGGTCCGGGCCTGACAGAAGTCTGCTGGAGAGGGACTAGGAATTATTCCTACGCGGAGATCCTACGAAGAGGACCAGAAAGCCGCCAGACTCAAAGTTGGTTTCTTCGGAGAGCAAGCTCCCTCGAGGGAAGGAAACGCCGACTTGTCCATCATCGGCTTTTTTAACGCTGGCTCACAAGTGTGTCCTTCCCTTCCCCGAGGGGGCCGTCTGCCTACGCATCAAGTCGAACGGCGAACTCCTTCGCAACCATCTTACAAGTCCAATCTAGCAGGAGAAGTCGAAATCCTGAGCAAAGATGATCTCTGGTGCGTCCGTTTTCAAGCGCACCGAAGCGGCCTCCCCGTTAACTATAGTGGACGCTCCGAAACGAGCGTTTTTCGTGGGCCCCCTCCTGCCTTTTTCCTGCCTTTAGGAATATTTTTTAACGACCAGATAATCGACGTAGTGACCTCTCTCTCTCCGCTCTTCTCGCCCCCACACTTCTGCAATATCCACCTCAAGATGTTTCGTGAGAGTGTGCGTTAACGGTAGAAACCCCGGTTCCACGCCCGAGAGGGAGGTGGAATATGGACTTCGTTTGCCCCATCCCTAAAACACCATTCTCTGCCATCTTTGTCCTCCATAACGGAGGGCGAAGAAGAAAAAACAACTTGCATTAAATTTCCCCCGATACAGCTAGTCCTCGACTTACAACAGTTTGTTTAGTGACCGTCCAAAGTAAATGTTGGGCTCAATTGTGGTCGTAAGTCGAGGACTACCTGTAACTCCACAATGCCAGGAGGAGAAGGTGGAGCTCGTATGATGACGTATTTTTTTGTCATTGGGGCATTATACCAGTGCCTGTGGCCATAAGCGTGATTTTTGCACCGAGCCAGACTAAAATGTCCCCTAATAACTGACCAGGTTTTGATTTCCCAGAATCCCCTGGCTCAGGTAACACTCTTACTTGAAAGCATTTGCCAATTTCTCTGCTAAGATTTTGGAAACCATTGTGGTTTTTTCACTTGTCGTTCCAGGTTTCTGCCCACTGAAGGGTTATCTTTTTTTAAAAAAAACAAAAACAAGAGAAAATGAAAAAGTGAGAATACCAGACATCATTATGGAGTATCAAAGCTGGTTAAAGTATAGTAAGAGGCCCTTTGCAGTCTCACACTTAACTTGCATTCTTGGTTTGGCCAGACAAGGCCAGTGGTGGAATTTAGGGTAGGAAGTTAGGGTAAAACGCCCTCAAGAAAAAAAAAAGAGAGAGAGAGAGAGAGAGAGAGAGAGAGAGAGAGAGAGAGAGAGAGAGAGAGAGAGAAATAGCCCTCAAATCTTATTTTATTAAAATGAATGCGAGCGTAAGGCAGTCCTCAACTTACAAGAGTGACCATTCAAAGTTACAACGTCACTGAAAAAAGTCACATGATTGTTTTTTACACGTACGACTGTTGCAGCATTGACCTTTGGCAACAAACTCCTGTTTATGATAATTGCAGTGTCCCGGAGTCCCATGTAGAGGGGAAATGCTACCGGTTAAGTCCGGTTTGCCCGAACCGGTAGTAAAAAATGTTTTAAAAAAAGTTCCGACGATTGTGTGTCACTCAGCTGATCGTCAGAACTTTTTTTTTTTTTTTTAAACCTTTTGGGTATTTTTTTACTACCGGTTTGGGCGAACAGGTAGTAAAAAATGCTTTTAAAAAGTTTTAAAATGCTTTTAAAAACTGGTGGTAAACCGGTTTAGATTTCACCACTGGTCCCGTGATCCCCTTTTGCGACCTTCGCTGGGGGTAAAAACCCCACTCAACAATCGTCTGACTTAGCAACGAGAGATTTGGGGCTCAGTTGCGGTCGTTAAGTCGAGGGACACCTGTCATTTACCGGAATGAGGCAGGTCCGTGCGTTCTAGCGAACAACTCATGGGGTACCCCGCTTTAAAACAATACTCCTGCAAGGATTCCGCCACTGTGCCAGGCCATCGAAATCCCTCTTACTATACTTACCTCTCGGCTTTGTAAACCCGTTTGTAAAAACAACCAGGCGTAGAGCAGGATCTGTTTCTTTTCAGAGTCAGGTTTACGGGCATAGTGCAATTCTCAAGGAGCATGAATTAATGTATTTTTCGGAGTATAAGACGCACTCCCCCCCTCTAAAAGTGGGTGAAAATTTCGGTGCATCTTATAGACCAAATACAGGCCTGTTTCTGGGCTCCCGAACCCCCTGCATGTCACGTTTTCAGCCCCCCCCCCGGCCCCCAGAAGCACTCTACGGGCCAAAAATGGGCGCATGAAAATGGGATGCGCGGAGGGTTCGGAAGACCAAAAATGGGCCTTGTTTTGGCCTACAAAGTGCTTCTGGAGGCCGGGGCAGTGATGGGATTCAACCGGTTCGCACCAGTTCAGCATAACCGGTTGTTAAATTGCTGGCTGGCCCCTCGCCTCCATTCTTTGCCCCTTCCAGAAGTCCCCATGTGCCCTGTTTTGGCTCCCAGGAGGCTTCAGAGCGGCCTACTAGGCCCAAAACAGGGCGCAGGGCGGGAGGCGCACCCGTTTTGGCTCCCGGGGGGGTGCAGGAGGCTGAGTCTTGCCTGTTGCACCCCCTGACTATGTCCACCATGGCCACGCCCACCCAGCCAGTCATTAGAACAGAGAACCGGTTGTTAAATTATTTGAATCCCACCAGTGGGCCGGGGGAGGGCGAAAATTATTTTTTCCCCTTGTTTTTTTCTTCTAAATCTAGGTGCGTTTTATAGTCCGAAAAATACGGTATTCCGAAGAATACAGTGTGTATTCTTAAATTAACCCTGCCACAGATGACGACGTTCTGGAATCCAGCCCAAAAACAATATATTTTTTTTAATCTTGGATAACGATTCACAGACAAGACGAGAGGCTCGTTCCTTTGAACTATACCCCCGAGCGTTGGAAGTTCAAGAAAAGTTTCCTTCGGTTTTCGAAGTGTCTTTGAGCCGGTGGACCAGTGGCTTTTGGGTGGGGTCTTTGGCTGCACGTTGGTTCATGGGCCACGAGCCACGGAAGAAGTACGAGATATCCCGGCTTTTATTCCTGTCCACTTATATCCCGAGGGAGCGTTCCACGAAATAATCCGGTAGAAGAGTGTCTGATTCTCCCTCTTTGTGCCTAAACGTGATCAGGGTCAACGAGTCCTTCGGATAAACCCACCTACACCTGAACTTCTCTTCCGTGATCCAGCCGTCCTCGGAAACCGTAGTTTGTGATGTACGTTCCCGTGTGGGCTCTTGCCCAAACAGCCAAACTTTAATGTGACCAATGTTGCTTTCCGATCCAGTCAAAGTTACCGATTTTAGGGTAGAGTAGCTATCTGGAACTCTTCTTTTTTTTTTTTTTCTCGAATTCTCTCTGGTCTTTGTTTTTTTTTTTTTTCCTCCTCTCGTAGCGAGCGTCACTGCCAATCTTGATCCTCGCGCGCTGTAAAATGCTTTTCTCTTGTAGTATCTGGTGCTGTCGGGAAGGGCAGTTACAAGGGGGGCCCCGAAAGGACAGGAGGCAAGTAGCGGCGTTGGCCCGCGGTCTCCAGACGGAGGAAAGGAAGGAAAGCAATCTTCTCTTGTGTCTAGGATAATGTTGGTGAACCTTTTCGGCACCGAGTGCTCGCACGTGCGGGGGCAACACCGGAAACCAGAAGAGCAGCTCCCTGGCGCGCATACACACACTGGGAACCTGAGCTTCCGGTTTCCAGTGTGTGCCTGCGTGGCAGTCACCTGGTTTCTGGCGTACATGCACAAGTGAACACCAGCTGGCTGGCCCACATGCATGCACCAGAAACCGGAAGCTCAGCTTCCCGGTGTGCACATGTGCGCCGGAGAGCTGCTCTTCCGGTTTCTGGCACTCCCACGCGCGTGAAGACCAGCTAACACTGGAACCAGGAACAGCTACAGGCGATGGCTGGAGTGCCCAGAGAGATGGCTCTGCGTGCCCCTTCCAGCACGTGTGCCATAAGTTCACCATCAGGGGTCTAGGACAATTCGCCGCAGCTAGTTCACCCCCATCTATCTCACCCTGGCTGACTCACCACGGCCAAATTGCCGTGGGGCAACTCGCAATGGGGAAATCACCGTGGGAAAATTTGCTGCAGGACAACCGATGGAAACTAATTCGAGGAGAGAAGCAACCTAGAATTAAGGAGAAACTTCCTAACAGTAAGAACAATTTACCAGTGGAACAGCTTGCCACCAGAAGTGGTGGGTGCTCCATCACTGGAAGTTTTGAAGAAGGGACTGGATGGCTTGTCTGGAGTGTTATAGAGTCTCCTGCTTGAGCATGGGGTTGGACTAGAAGACCTTCAAGGTCCCTTCCAGTTCTATTCTTCTAACTAACTAATCAGAGGAGTGAATTGCCTCCAGAAGTTGCAGATAAGAGATTGGATAGCCAGAATGATAGAGAGTCTTCTGGGTTGGACTAGAAGACCTCCAAGGTCCCTTCCAACTCTGGTTATTCTTTTAATTCAATGCAGGGTAACTCAAGAGAGGGACAAACTGAATAGCAGTGGGCCTTGTCTTGCTTAAAGGTTGAAACCTTCTCAAGTTTGAAGCCTTCAAGAATGGAACGAGTCTCCAATCCCTACTTGTCCCTCTCTGGAGTGGAACCGTCCCGTGGAGAGTCTGCCATGTTCAAGTCGTCCTGCGGCGACTCAGCCGGGGTGGGTGAGTGGGAGTCAACTAGGGTGAAACAGTCACGGCGAGTTGTCCCATTCCATCGTCTAAGATTTGCTACGGAGAAAACCGTCTGGAGAACCGCGAGGTCCCTCCTGCGTGTCCGAGGCACGTTGCCGTGCTTTTGTCTCGCTGCTCAGGGATGCCGTCCCTGCTAGGTAGGTCACTGCCAGCTTGGTCTCGCCTGGCAGACATCTTTGGGATGTGCACGGTGGCGAGCCCGTCCTGAATCGCCTTCCTGACTCTTTTACTCTTCGCCTTTAGTCTCCTCTGGAAGGAGAGCCCAGTTTAATCGCGTAGCCTGAAAACATTCCAGAAGTCCTTGTTTACACTCGATCGGGTAGAGCCATCTGTAGCTGCTGTTCCCCGTAGATACGTCATTGGGGTGGGGTGGGGTGGAGAAAGGGGTGCTCCCTTTTTGTCTTGGCGGGCTTAAGATGCAATCGGTTGTAGCGGTGTCCTTGTTGTCTAAGGGAGATTCTCAGCCATCCAGATCGTGGTTGTCCCAAAGAAGCTTTTTTCCCTCAAGAGGCAATTGGACTTCCTTGGTTTTTCCTTGAAGACGTTTCGCTTCTCATCCGAGAAGCTTCTTCAGCTCTGACCGGATGGAGGGGAATGGAAAGATTGATCTTCCTTGTAGACAGCTGGTCATTTGCATCCTTTTTAGAGAGTCGTTGAGGCCACTTGGAGGTTTATCTGCGTCCTCGGTGTCACCTGAGTGGTGCAAATGGGATGAGGAAGCCTTCATGGAACTGCTGAAGAGACTGTTGTAGACTGGAGATAGATGATGTACATTGGGGAAACAAAACAGCCACTTCACAACCGCGTGGCACAACACAACAGAACAAACCATCAGATAAGATTCAGCAGCCCATCTACATTTCAAAGACAAAGGCCGCTCTTTTGAAGACAGCAAAGTCCACATTTTGGACAGAGAGGACTGCTGGTTTGAAAGAGGGTTCAAAGAGGCCATGTAGGTCCAAATTGAACAACCCTCCCTCAACAGAGGGATAGGACATCATCTACCTCCTGTCTACAACACAATCCTTTCAGCAGTTCCAAGAAGGCTCCCCACCCTATTTGCACCCCTCACGTGACTTTAAGGACACAGATAAATCTCCAAGTGGCCTCAATGACCCTCTAAAAAGGATGCAAATGACCAGCTGTCTGCAAGGCGCATCAATCCTTCTATTTCCCGCCATCCAGTCAGAGCTGAAGAAGCTGAACATCTTCAGAGAAAAAAACCAGAAAGTCCAGTTGCCTCTTGAAAAAAAGCATCTTTGGTGTCCATATTCGGAGTGCTCCAGGGACGGTTGGCACCTTGGCAAGGATAACGTCCATCTGTACGAACAGGAGGTTGAAAACGTTTCTTTCGGGTTCGCTTACAAGGACCCACCGACTCTCCCCAACGTGCTTCATATCAGTGGGGTGTCTTTCGGTCAGGGGGACCCCCGTGGGACCAAACAAGCCTCTTTATCCAATGTGGGACAAGGGAGCGCCGAAAATAAAGAACGCACTGAGGGGAAGGCCTTTGTGGCTTGGCGCCTTCCGAGCTTGGGTCCGTGGTGGGATCCTCCCAGCTTAAGAATTGGTTCGATGATCACGCGTCGGCGCAGTTTGAACTTCTGGGTTTCTTCAGAGGAGTAACACAGCTGATTCGCGGGGCAATCAGCTTTGCCGCACGAATCAGCTGAGGAGATAAAAGTAGGAAAATAGCGCGGACAGGCGGATGGGCCTAGCTGAACATTGGGACGAAACCGGTTTGCTCCCAGCTGATCATCGGAGCTACCGGTTCGCCTGAACCGGTCTGAACCAGTAGAATCCCACCACTGGCTTGGGTGTGTGTTTGTGTGTTTGTGTGTGTGTGTGTGTGTGTGTGTGTCATCTCTGTGGTGTGAGTTTTGCGTGCCTGCTGCGTCTGGAATGCGTGTGCAATTCTAGGCACCAAAGACCACGAGGAGTTCACCGCCTTTGCTACTCCGCGTCGCTCGGTGTACGGAGCTTGTAGGTTTTCATATCCCGAGAACATTTTAAAGCTGTTTGGGGGTTTCTGGGTTTTTTTTTTTTTCTTTTTTTCTTTTTAAATCGACGTTCGGTTTAGTTCGGTCAATTGTACCTCAAGAGTTTTCAATAATAAAGAGAGACTCGAAGGAACGGCTTCGGCGTGTTTATTGCGAACGGCCACAGCAAAGGATGGGAATCACGGAGTTGTCTATTTTGTGTTTTAGTAGGCCAGAAATATGCGAAAAAAACAAGAATATATTCTGAAATGGTCCCTTTTTGGGGAGGGGGGAAGAAAGGAAGGAAGCAAGCAAGCAAGCAAGCAATAGAGAAGAAAGGAAGGAAGGAAGGAGTATAGGATAGAATAGAGAATAGAATAGAATAGAATAGAATAGAATAGAATAGAATAGAATAGAATAGAATAGAATAGAAAATATGGAATGGAATGGAATAGAATAGAATAGAATAGAATAGAATAGAATAGAATAGAATAGAATAGAATAGAATAGAATAGAATAGAATAGAATAGAAAATATGGAATGGAATGGAATGGAATAAGAATAGAATAGAATAGAATAGAATAGAATAGAATAGAATAGAATAGAATAGAATAGAATAGAATAGAATAGAATAATAGAATTCTTTATTGGCCAAGTGTGATTGGACACACAAGGAATTAGTCTTAGGTGTATATGCTCCCAGTATACATAAGGAGAATAAAATACATTCACGAAGAATAAAAAGATACCACACTTAGTGATAGTTAAGGTGACTAATAAGCTATCAAATTATACTAGGAAACAAGTAAAAATAACATAAATTGAAAGATACAAGCCACAAGGTTACAGTCGTAAGTGGGAAGAGATGGATACTAGTAAGGAAGAGAAGAATAATAGTAATACAGTCTTAGTAAATTATTTGACAGTGTTGAGGGAATTAGTTGTTTAGCGGAGTGATAGCATTCGGGGGGGGGGAAATGTCCTTGTGTCTAGTTGTTCTGGGGTGCAGTGCTCTATAGCGTCGTTTTGAGGGTAGGAGTTGTCCAGGATTGAGGGGTCTGTAGAGGGGTATGGATGTAATGGAGGGAATGAGGGATAGAAGGAAGGGAAGGAGGGAGGAAGGAAGGAAGGAAGGAAGGAGTATGGATGTAATGGAAGGAGGGACGGATAGATGGGAGGGAGGAGGGAGGGAGGGAGGGAGGAAGGAAAGAAGGAAGGAAGGAAGGAAGGAAGGAAGGAGGGAAGGAAAAGCAGAAGTGGGATGGAAGAAGGAAGGAAAGAAAAGCAGGAGGGAGGGAGAGAAGGAAGGAAGGAAGAAAAGAGAGATAGATTAGGGAGGGAGGAATAAAGGGAAGGAAAGAAGGAAGGGAGGGAAGGAAAAAGGTGGGAGAAAGGGAGGAGAGGAAAGGGAAGAAGAAAGGTGAAGGAAGAGAGGAAGGAAAGGAGGGAGGTGAAGAAAGGGAGGGAGGAAAGAAGGAAAGAAAAGAGATAGATTAGGGAGGGAGGAAGGAATAAAGGAAAGGGAAGGAGGGAAGGAAAAAGATGGGAGAAAGGGAGGAGAGGAAAGGAAAGAAGAAAGGTGAAGGAAGAGAGGAAGGAAAGGAGGGAGGTGAAGAAAGGGAGGGAGGAAAGAAGGAAAGAAAAGAGATAGATTAGGGAGGGAGGAAGGAATAAAGGAAAGGGAAGGAGGGAAGGAAAAAGATGGGAGAAAGGGAGGAGAGGAAAGGGAGGAAGAAAGGTGAAGGAAGAGAGGAAGGAAAGGAGGGAGGTGAAGAAAGGGAGGGAGGAAAGAAAGAAAGAAAAGAGATAGATTAGGGAGGGAGGAAGGAATAAAGGAAAGGGAAGGAGGGAAGGAAAAAGATGGGAGAAGGGGGAGGGGAAGGGGGGAAGGAAGGTGAAGAGAGGAAGGAAAGAAGAAAGGGAGGAAGGGGAAGACAGGGAGTGAGGGAGAATTGGAGAAGGAAGGAAAATAAGAAAAAGGACAAAAGGAAAGGAAAGGGGAAGAAAGGAAAAGTAAACAAAAAAGAAAGAAAACGGAAGGAAAGGAGGAGTGATGATTCTCTCCGGTGGGTAATTATCCAAGATTTATGATTTCTAAACTAATTTTAAAAAAACCTTGACCCTGCCAGATGTCCCGGCTACAGTATGCCCCCCCAGCCCCCCAAGGAAAAGAGCCATTCTGGTATATTTTTGCTAACGGATCGAGCACCAAGGCAGCTTTTTCACGGACGTCTTTAAGCCAAAGGCCGAATCCTTTCAAATCCCAGCCGACAAGCTGCGAGGATGCAGAGCGCAGCCTTCAGCAACAGGGAGGGGAGGGGAAAGGGGGCGCAGGTGTTGTCCTGGCGTGAAGGTCAGGGCACCTGTTGCACTCGCATGATGTTGGTGAAACCAGTCCCGGGTCTCCATCCGGTGACAACGATCACCACGTCTTCCGAGCGGAGGAAACCTCGGATGCGGCCTGGAAGGGACACCGAGAAAGGTGACTCAGAGAAGGAAGGGGAAGGGAAGGGAAGGGAAGGGAAGGGGAGGGAAGGAAGGAAGGAAGGAAGGAAGGAAGGAAGGAAGGAAGGAAGGAAGTGGAAGGGAAGGGAAGGGAGGAAGTGGAAGGGAAGGGAAGGGAAGGGAAGGGAAAGGAAGGAAGGAAGGAAGGAAGGAAGGAAGGAAGGAAGTGGAAGGGAAGGGAAGGGAGGAAGTGGAAGGGAAGGGAAGGGAAGGGAAGGGAAAGGAAGGAAGGAAGGAAGGAAGGAAGGAAGGAAGGAAGGAAGGAAGTGGAAGGGAAGGGAAGGGAAGGAAGGAAGGAAGGAAGGAAGGAAGGAAGGAAGGGAAGGGAAGAGAAGGGAAAGGAAAGGAAGGAAGGAAGGAAGTAGAAGGGAAGGAAAGGGAAGGGAAGGGAGAAAGGGAGGAAGTGGAAGGGAAGGGAAGGGAAGGGAAAGGAAGGAAGGAAGGAAGGAAGGAAGGAAGGAAGGAAGGAAGGAAGTGGAAGGGAAGGGAAGGGAGGAAGTGGAAGGGAAGGGAAGGGAAGGGAAAGGAAGGAAGGAAGGAAGGAAGGAAGGAAGGAAGGAAGTGGAAGGGAAGGGAAGGGAAGGGAAGGAAGGAAGGAAGGAAGGAAGGAAAGGGAAGAGAAGGGAAAGGAAAGGAAGGAAGGAAGGAAGTAGAAGGGAAGGAAAGGGAAGGGAAGGGAGAAAGGGAGGAAGTGGAAGGGAAGGGAAGGGAAGGGAAGGGAAGGGAAGGGAAAGGAAGGAAGGAAGGAAGGAAGGAAGGAAGGAAGGAAGGAAGGAAGGAAGTGGAAGGGAAGGGAAGGGAGGAAGTGGAAGGGAAGGGAAGGGAAGGGAAAGGAAGGAAGGAAGGAAGGAAGGAAGGAAGGAAGTGGAAGGGAAGGGAAGGGAAGGAAGGAAGGAAGGAAGGGAAGGGAAGAGAAGGGAAAGGAAAGGAAGGAAGGAAGGAAGTAGAAGGGAAGGAAAGGGAAGGGAAGGGAGAAAGGGAGGAAGTGGAAGGGAAGGGAAGGGAAGGAAGGGGGACGGGAAGGGGAAGGGGAAGGAAGGAGGGAAGGGAAGGAAGGAAGGAAAGGAAAGGAGGAAAGGAAAGGAGGATGAAGAAAGGAAGGAAGGAAAGGAGGGATAAATAGATAAATAAGAGAAGGAGAAAAAGAGATTATAACACACACACACACCTATATATATACACAGAGAGAGAGAGAAATGACAGACAGACAGAGGAAAAGATGTTAGATAAAATAGATTAGATGGATAATAGAGATAGATAGATGACAGACAGACAGACAGATGGATCAAATAGAGAGAGAGAGAGAGAGAGAGAAGAATCCATATAAGGGAGAAGTATGTCAATTCAACAGGTGGTGTGTTCCGGCAAGGCAGGTCAGCCTAGAAGGGGCTGTACCGGTGGGATAGCAGCCAGCCAGCCCGTCCTAGAATCCAACCAAAGGCCCCAGAGTCCCTGAGGAGAGAAACAAAACAGCTGCTCCAACTCACCCATCTCAATCCCAAACTGCACCCGGCGATCGACATCTTCCGCCCAGGAGTCCTGTGTAGCCCCACCGTGCCACACCACCGGGAAAATGCCACGGCTGAGGTGAGCTTGGCGGGCCACCTGTTCGTCATGGGTCACGGCGATAATGAGAGCCCGGGGTCGGTAGCGGGAGAGGATCTGCGCAGTCCTGAATCAGGAGAGAAGGAGGGTGGGGGGGGAGAGAGAGATCCAGATGTGAAAATGAAACAGAATCACCAAATGTGTGTGAAATTCGAACCCGGGACTTTGGTTCTTACTGGCTTCTTAGTATGGGGGGGAGGGATATGGGCTCAGAGCAGATCCGGCAGGTTGGGAAGCAACGGAAGGAAGGAAGGAAGGAAGGGCAGAGAAAAGGAAGAGGAGAGAATGGGAGGGAGGGAAGGAAAGATATAAGAAAGAATGGAGGAGAAGGAAGGAAGGAAGGAAGGAAGGAAGGGCAGAGAAAAGGAAGAGGAGAGAATGGGGGGAGGGAAGGAAAGATATAAGAAAGAATGGAGGGGAGAAGGAAGGAAGGAAGGAAGGAAGGAAGGAAGGAAGGAAGGAAGGAAGGAAGGAAGGAAGGGCAGAGAAAAGGAAGAGGAGAGAATGGGGGGAGGGAAGGAAAGATATAAGAAAGAATGGAGGAGAAGGAAGGAAGGAAGGAAGGGCAGAGAAAAGAAAGAGGAGAGAATGGGGGGGAGGGAAGGAAAGATATAAGAAAGAATGGAGGAGAAGGAAGGAAGGAAGGAAGGAAGGAAGGAAGGGCAGAGAAAAGGAAGAGGAGAGAATGGGGGGAGGGATGGAAAGATGTAAGAAAGAATGGAGGGAGAAGGAAGGAAGGAAGGAAGTTTAGTTTAGTTTGTTTAGTTTTATTGAATTTGTATACCGCCCTACTCCCGAAGGACTCAGGGCGGTGAACAGCCATAGAATAAAACAATATAAATACAAAATTTAAAATAGAATAAAATGAATTAAATAATTTGTCTGAACAAATTTAAAACCCCAATACTTTAAAACCAAATTTAAAATTTCCATTTAAAAAGGGGAAAGAAGGAAGGAAGGAAGGAAGGAAGGAAGGAAGGAAGGAAGGAAGGAAGGAAGGAAAAGAGAAGACAGATTTGTTGTTGTTAGTCGCAAAGTTGTGTCCGACCCATCGCGACCCCATGGACGATTAGGAAGGGAGAAATATAAATATATATAGAGAGAGAAATGGATGGATGGATGGATGGATGGATGGATAAGATGGGAAGGATGGAGAGAGAGAGAGATGCAGACATACAGACAGACAGGGGAGGGAGGGAGGGAAGAAAAGAGAAAGGAAAGGAGGGAAGGAAGGAAGGAAAAAGTAAAGGGAAGAAAGGAAGGGAGGGAGATGGAAGAAATGGAAAGAAGGAAGGGAGCGAGGCAGGGAGGGAGGAAGATGGAAGAAAGGGAGGGATCCTTGGGTACCAACTCCGGTAAACATGGGGATGATGGGAAATTCTATGCAATAACATTCGAATGGGCCACTAAATCTTTCTCCCCTTTTACTGATTGGCAGACCAAAAGAGACAGATCCAGGCTGTCTGATGGTGAGCCAATCACATC
The DNA here is from genome assembly GCF_059756535.1 of Pantherophis guttatus. Lineage (NCBI taxonomy): Eukaryota > Metazoa > Chordata > Lepidosauria > Squamata > Colubridae > Pantherophis > Pantherophis guttatus. The sequence continues at coordinate 3,621,729 of NC_142080.1, forward strand.
AGTGGTCAGTACAGGACCCCCGGCATTAAAGGTGCCAGCTGACCACCTAAATCCTCCAGCTCTGAGCTTCCCTTGCCTATCACCCCATTTCAAAGCTTCGTTTTAAGCCAATGGGTTAAATGAAAAAAACTTCCCGAGAACCGCTTTTTCCAACGGCGGGTGATCGCGCGGCCAAACGGCGGTACATCCGCCGTCGTACTGCCACAACTGGCCGTACAACTTTCCGACAACCCCGTCCATCCACGCGGGAACGCCGACCTCCATCCTTTTCGTAAGGCTGCCAGCAGCCCGAGGGGACCCTCGCCCGCCCTCGTCCAACAAGCAGGAGAGGCCCCTGTGTCGGGCTCACCCCCTCTTCTCACCTGCCGGTCGCGGTGAGGACCACGATGGCCGCGGCGCAACATTTGAAGGAGGCCTCCACGGCACCGACAGCGGTCACCTCGGTGGGGTCTTGGCTCAGGGGCGTCAGGCGCCGGAGCTCCTGGAAGAGTTGATGGTGGAACATGGCGGCTTCGGCCTCTCGGGCGATCTGCACGTTAAGGAGGGGGAAATGTAGAAAGCTCGTTTCCACGGAGTTGGCAACTTTCCGTCGTGAGCCTCAACGGTTTTCATGATTCCTGGATTCCTAGGCGGTCGTCTGTTTTCCTCTTCCCACCTCCTCCCTCCTCCCTCTTCTGTTATGGCCATGCTCAAAACAATATTTTCAGGGGTAGGCTGCTGGGGGTTCGTAGGGGTTCGGCAGAACCTCTAGCTAAGATTCTGTGCAGTTCAGAGAACCCACCCCCCAAATCCCGCTCCTGGCTGGCCCCGCCTACCCCTCCCCTCCCAGGAGTCCCCACATTTTGGATGTAGGTAAGTGCAGGGTGCACGCGGACACTCGGGGAAGGTGAAAAACAGGCCTACCGGAGGTTCAGGAAAGACCTCCAGAGGGCCCGTTTCCGGCCTCCAGAGGGCCTCCGGAACCTGGGGAGGCCGTTTTCGCTCGAGGCTCGAGGAAAGTCGCCCGTGGTGCAGGAGGCCAACTAGGCCACGCCCACCATGACCACGCCCACCCAGCAACAGGGCAGAGAATCCCTTGCTAAAATTTTTGAAGCCCACCCCTGAATATTTTGCTTCGAAGATTCCTGGATTCCTAGACTCGTCGTCTGTTTTCCTCTTCCCTCCTCCTCCCTTCTTCCTCTTCTGCCGTGCTCGGACCACCCTCCGTTTCCAAAAGGGAAGCCCCCTCCCACACACACTTACCGCATGCTGCATTCGCACAGCCTCCACCACGTAGGCTCCCTTGGCCGTCTCCCCGGATAGCATGATGCAGTCGGCCCCGTCCAGAACGGCGTTGGCCACATCGCTGCTTTCGGCCCTCGTGGGCCGAGGTTTCTTCACCATACTCTCCAGCATCTGGCAGAAGAGAGTGGCGGCTCAGCTGCAGAGACTGAGATGCCGAAGTGGGGCGGGGCATGCTGGCTGGGGGATTCTGGGAACTGAAGTCCACCAACCTTAGAGCACGCTGGCTGGGGAATTCTGGGAACTGAAGTCCACCAACCTTAGAGCACGCTGGCTGGGGGATTCTGGGAACTGAAGTCCACCCACCTTAGAGCACGCTGGCTGGGGGATTCTGGGAACTGAAGTCCACCCACCTTAGAGCATGCTGGCTGGGGGATTCTGGGAATTGAAGTCCACCCACCTTAGAGCATGCTGGCTGGGGGATTCTGGGAACTGAAGTCCACCAACCTTAGAGCACGCTGGCTGGGGGATTCTGGGAATTGAAGTCCACCCACCTTAGAGCATGCTGGCTGGGGGATTCTGGGAATTGAAATCCACCCCTCTTAAAGCCTGTTGGCTTTTGCATCCCTTCTGTCCCACCTGTTGATGGAAGGTAATGCCCTAACCTTCCAGGTGTGGCATTTGGTGCATCTCACCTGTGTGGCACAGATAACCGGTTTGCCTGCCCGGTTGCAACGGCCAATCATCATCTTTTGAGCCAGGAAAACCTTCTCGGAAGGGATTTCGATCCCCAGATCCCCACGAGCTACCATGATGCCGTCACTGGCTTCCAGGATCTCATCAAACCTGGAGACAAAGATTACAGCCCAGCTCAACCCAACGACGGGTAATTCTCAATGTATGACCGTCCATCTAGTAACCAAAGTTACAACGGCACTGGGAAAAAAAGTGACTCCTGAGGTGGTCCTCCCACTTACGACCATCGCAGCACTCGCCACAACTGTGCGGTCCAAATTTGGGTGCTTGGCAACCTGTATTTACGACGGTTGCAGAGTTCAGGGGTCACGTGATTCCCCGTTTGTGACCTTCCCACCTGGCTTCCGACAAGCAAAATTAATGGGGGATGCCGGATTCGCTTAACGACATGACTCACTTAGCAACTGCAGGGATCTGCTTAACGACCAGGCCAAAAACAGGTAATATAATCAGGGATCAGTCTTTTAACAATCGCTTAGCAACAGAAATTCAGGTCCCAATTGTGGGCCATAGCAGGGGTGGGTTCTAAAAATTTTTATTACCGGTTCTGTGGGTGTGGCTTATTTTGTGGGTGTGGCTTGGTGAGGGAGGTAATGTGACTGGGTGGGCGTGGCCAACTTTTTTTTTTTTTTTTACTTTTAAAAGCATTTTTTCTACAACCTTAAGAGGTTGCAGAAAAAAATGCTTTTAGAAGCCTCTGACGATCAGGCAATTCAGCTGGGATCGTCAGAGGCTTTTAAAGGCATTTTTTTTCCCTACAACCTTCGGCCAAAGAGGTTGTAGAAAAAATGCCTTTAAAAGCCTCTGACGATCCCAGCTCAGTTGCCTGATCGTCAGAGGCTTTTCAAAGCATTTTTTTCTGCAACCTCTTAAGGTTGTAGAAAAAATGCCTTTAAAAGCCTCTGACGATCCCAGCTGAGCCGCTCGAGTATGACGGGTTAAGTCCAGAAAAAGGAGCTTTTGAGGATTACCTTTTGACTCCCTCGTGGCTTTCGACCTTGCTGATGATTTTGATGTGACGCCCACGTTCTCCCAGCGCCTGTCGGATGCCAATCACATCCTCAGCCTTGCGGATAAAGGAAGCGAAGATCATATCAACCCCCTGTTGCACCCCGAACTCCAGGTCGTGTCTGTCCCGCTCTGACAACGCCGGCAAGTCCACTTTAGCCCCTGGCAAGTTGACTCCCTTCCGGCTACAGAGCATCCCGCCGTTCTCCACCTCGACGACACAACTGTCAGCGCCTAGTGGTTAGGTGCAGAAACAAAGGTTGGTGAGGAATGGAGACACAAGATAGAGATTTCCAGATTTCAATTGGTTGGGGGATTCTGGGAGTTGAAGTCCATCTCTCTTAAAGCACACTGGCTGGGGAATTCTGGGAGTTGAAGTCCATCTATCTTAACTCAAGCTGGCTGGGGGATTCTGGGAGCTGAAGTCCATCTATCTTAACTCAAGTTGGCTGGGGGATTCTGGGAGTTGAAGTCCACTCACCTTAAAAGATGCTGGCTAGGGGATTCTGGGAGTTGAAGTCCATCTATCTTAACTCATGCTGGCTGGGGGATTCTGGGAGTTGAAGTCCATCTATCTTAACTCATGCTGGCTGGGGGATTCTGGGAGCTGAAGTCCACCCCTCTTAAAGCACACTGGCTGGGGGATTCTGGGAGTTGAAGTCCATCTATCTTAACTCAAGCTGGCTGGGGGATTCTGGGAGTTGAAGCCCACCCCTCTTAAACCGGGGTGGCTGGGGGATTCTGGGAGTTGAAGTCCACCGATCTTAAAGGATGCTGGCTAGGGGATTCTGGGAGTTGAAGTCTACCCATCTTAAAGCATGCTGGCTGGGGAATTCTGGGAGTTGAAGTCCACCCATCTTAAAGGATGCTGGCTGGGGAATTCTGGGAATGGAAGCCCACTCCTCTTAAAGCACGCTGTCTGGGGAATTCTGGGAGTTGAAGTCCATCTATTTTAACTCAAGCTGGCTGGGGGATTCTGGGAGCTGAAGCCCACCCCTCTTAAAGCATACTGGCTGGGGGATTCTGGGAGTTGAAATCCATCCATCTTAAAAGATGCTGGCTGGGGGATTCTGGGAATCGAAGCCCACCCGTCTTAAAGTTGCCAAGATGGAGAAGCACTGATATAAGTAGAGAAAGAGATCCACCCTACCAGTGGGAGAACACTTACCGAGTTCCTTGACCAGCAGGGAGATCAGCCCATCGTCAATAAAGATCCTCCCACCGACGTTAACAACTTTCGGCAAGTTGGCGTAATCCACCCAAATATTCTGCGAATCACATTGTTCTCGGAAAGCTGGATCGGTGGTCACAATCAGGCGGGATCCTTTAACCAGTTCGGCTTCTTTATTCTCGCCCTGTCAAAAGATCACGAATCGGATGCAAGGTAGTGTTACTCCCTTAACGACTGGGCGTCGCTGAACGACACCAATTGGGGCCGGGGGATTTATCCCTCAATCTTACCCCTTTAATCAACCCTGTCCGGATTTCAGGGCCTTTGGTGTCCAAAGCGATGGCCACGGGCCGGTAGAAGAGTGGATTCCTGGCAAAGCTTTGCGTGGCTTCCCGGATGTTTGCAATGGACTTTGCGTGGTACTGAAATGAAATGAAAATTTTTATTTATTTATTTAAATTTATATAAAATTGATTTCATTCAATTTATTTTTATTTTCTTCATTTAAATTGAATTCAAGGTCTGCACCCCTTCATTGCCATCTCAGAAAACCAACCTTCCTCCCTTCCTTTCCTTCCTTCCTCCCTCCCTCTCTTCCTTTGACTTGTTCCTTCCTCTCTTTCTTCCCTTCTAATCTTTCCCTTTCCTTCCTTCCTTCCTCTCCCCCAATTTGTTCCTTCCTTCTGCTCTCCTTCCTTCTCCTTTTCATTGTTCCTTCCTCTCTCCTTCTAATCTTTTCCTTCTTTCTTTCCTTCCTTCCTTCCATCCCTTATTCCTATCTTCCCTTCTAATTCCTCCTTTTCCTTCCTCCCTCCCTTCTAATCCCTCCTTCCCTCATTCCTACCTTCCCTTCTAATTCCTCCCTTTCCTTCCTTCCTTTTTTCCTTCCTTCCTTCCCTTCTAATCCTTCCTTCCCTCATTCCTACCTTGCCTTCTAATTCCTTACTTCCCTTTTAATTCCTCCCTTTCCTTCCTTCCTTCCTTCCTTTCCTTCCTTCCCTTCTAATTCCTCCCTTTCCTTCTTTCCTCCCTTTTCTTCCTTCCTTCCCTTCTAATTCCTCCCTTTCCTTCCTTCTTTCCTCCCTTTCCTTCCTTCCTTCTTCTAATCCTTCCTTCCCTCATTCCTACCTTCCCTTCTAATTCCTTACTTACTTCCCTTCTAATTCCTCCTTTCCCTTCTAATCACTCCTTCTTCCTTCCCTTTCTTTCTCTTTTCTCTTTCTCATTCTCTCATTCTCTCTTTTCTTTTCTACTCCCTTCACTCCTCCCTCACCTACCTTCCTTCCTTCCTTCTCCATCTGTTTATATCTATTCCTTCCTCCCTCCCTCCCTCCCTCTCTCACTGATACCTCGTGCGATCCATGCGAGAAATTCAACCGTGCGATATTCATGCCGGCTTTGATCATTTCACGTAACATCTCCACCTTTTGCGAGGCTGGGCCTACAACGGAGAGGGAAGAGATAAAACTACTTTCTGGGAGTCTCCTCAGGGCCCCCCTGCAAGACAGGGCCCCAAAATGTACAGGACCCCCTGCCGTCTGCCAGGACAATCCCTCCCTTCCCCAATTCTCCAGCCCTTTTATAGAATAGAATATCAGAGTTGGAAGGGAGCTTGGAGGTCTTCTAGTCCAACCCCCTGCTTAAGCAGGAAACCCTACACCACTTCAGACAAATGGTTATCCAACCTCTTCTTTAAAACTTCCATTGTTGGAGCATTCACAACTTCTGGTGGCAAGTTGTTCCACTGGTTAATTGTTCTCACGGTCAGGAAATCTCTCTTTAGTTCTAAGTTGCTTCTCTCCTTGATTAGTTTCCACCCATTGCTTCTTGTCCTTCCCTCAGGGGCTTTGGAGAACAGCTTGACTCCCTCTTCTTTGGGGCAGCCCCTGAGATATTGGAAGACTCATGTCTCCCCTAGTCCTTCTTTTCTTAAACTAGACATACCCAGTTCCTGCAACCGTTCTTCGTATGTTTTAGCCTCCAGTCCCCTAATCCTCTTTGTTGCTCTTCTCTGCACTCTTTCCAGAGTCTCAGCATCTTATTTATATCATGGTGACCAAAACATTTGATTTCCCCCCCGCCACAAGCATCCTTCTTGCAAAACTACGCAGGGACCACCGAGGAAGGAGTGTGCCAGCTCTGTCCTTTCCCGTCCCTTTTCCCATAATTTATTTATTTTATTTCAAATTTATATACCGCACCTTCTCCCGAGGGACTCAGAGCGGTGTACAGCCAGATTAAAAACATACAATACAAACATTAAAAACAGTTAAAAGGATATATGTTAATTTGGCCCCCGTTTAAGATAACCAACCAATTAAAAATATTTAAAAATATGTTGAAAAATAATGCAAGCGACGTCTCACCAATGGTGCAGACGATACTGGTGTTCCGGGCGGTGATGGGCTCGGAGTCAATATCCAGCAGGCACAGATGTTCCAAAAACGTGTCGGCCATGGAGGCAGGAAGCTGCTGCCGTTGGAAGAAAGCCGTGCCCAGCTCCTGGGCAAGGGTGGCCATGTCTTGGGAGTGGATCCGGGCACCTGCTGGTGAGAGAGCGAAAAGATGTAGCTGGGCTCGCTTACTGAACAATGCATAATTAGATACAGATGAACAGAGTGGGAAGGGACCTTGTAGGTCATCTAGTCCATCCAAGCAGGAGACCCTACACCATTTCTGACAGTTGGCAGTCCAGTCTCTTCTTGGAAGCTTCCAGGGATGAAGCTTCTGAAGGCAACTTCTATTTCTATTCCATCGGTTGATTGTTCTCACTGTCAGGAAATTCCTTCTTATTTCCAGGTTGAATCTCTCCTTGTTCAGTTTCCATCCATTGTTCCTTGTCTGGCCTTCAAAGGTGCTTTGGAAAATAGCTGGACTCCCTTCCTCCTCTCCGTAGCAGCCCCTCAAATATTGTGGCGGCCCTCAAATAATTAACGGCAGGGTCTCCAACTCTGGCGTTTGAGGTCTATGCGTTCTGCCCTTACAGAAACCCACCCACCCTTTTTCCCCCAGCACCAGCTTGGGACCCACCGTCCATCTTCCTCCTCCTCCTTCTAAAACGTCTTGTCAGTTTCCACCTCGAAGTTAATGCTGACTTTCCTAGTTAAACAATAATTAGCTGAGTCCCAAGTCCACCCCGTTCCTCGTAAGGGATGCCGTCCAACTTCCAAGCTGGTCTGTCTCAAAACGCCTTTATTATTCCGTTGTCCAATCGTATTTTTTACCCTAATTGTTGTATACCTCTGGCAGAATGAGGGGGGGGGGATTTCTGCTTTTCCCCCCGGAAGATGCAGGCAGCAAACTTTACTGGGGGTTCCCCCTTCCCCTTTTATCTTCATTGGAACCCTCCGAGGTAGGCCAACTCAGAGAGAGAGGGAGAGGGAGAGGGGGGGAGGGAGCGCCTGGGAATGTGCAATGTTCCTTGTGCACTTCTTTGGTTTCCTCGGAAGAAGAAGAGAAGAAAAATCTGGAGAAGGAAAGAAGAATAGAGTACAAAGGGAAGGAAACTAAAGTGACGGGGAGAAAAGGGAAGGAAGGAAGGAGAGTGGAAAGGAAAGGGAGGAAAGGGGAAGGAAAGGAAAGGAAAGAAAAGGAAAGAGAAGTGAAGGGAGGGAAAGGAAAGGAAAGGAAGGAAAGGGGAAGGAAAGGAAGATAGAAGACAGGAAAGGAAGGAAAGGGGAAGGAAAGGAAGATAGAAGAAAGGAATGGAAGGAAAGGAAAGGAAGAAAAGAGGAAGGAAAGGAAAGGAAGGAAAAGAAAAGGGAAGGGAAAGGAGGGGAAGGGAAGGGAAGGAAGGAAAGGGGAAGGGAGGAAAGGAAAGGGAGGAAAGGGGAAGGAAAGGAAAGGAAGGAAAGGGGAAGGCAAGGAAAGGAAGGAAAAGGGAAAGGAAGGGAAAGGAGGGGAAGGGAAGGGAGGAAAGGGGAAGGAAAGGAAAGGGAGGAAAAGGAAAGGGAAGTGAAGGGAGGGAAAGGAAAGGAAAGGAAAGGGAAGGGAAGGGAAGGAAAGAAAGGGGAAGGGAGGAAAGGAAAGGGAGGAAAGGGGAAGGAAAGGAAAGAATGGGGAAGGGAAGGAAAGGAAGGAAAAGGAAAGGGAAGGGGAGGGAAAGGGAAGGGAAGGAAGGAAAGGGGAACAAAGGAAAGGAAAGGAAAGGAAAGGAAAGGAGCTAGTAAGAACTTTTGAAACAAATCTGGGTGAATTTCAAAAGCATTTTCTTTCTTTCTTTTTCGGCACAGAGTATCCAACTCAGCAATGTTGCAGATAACTTCCTACCCTTGCTTTATTTATTTTTCTTATTCTACTCTCTGCCACTCTTGGCGTTACCCAACCAATTAAGGGACCGTTGGAAGTTTTACAAACAGCACTGAAAAAACAATGTGACTTTTCTGACTTCCGTTCCAGCTGATTTTCCTGCTTCTCTTCTCTTTTGCAACCTCTCCGGATCTGACCCAGGGAGATCTTAGCAGATATATATATATTTTTTTCCTCTGCTCTGTAATTTGAGAGCAGAAAAACGCACTTAAGTCTTCCCACACTGCCTCCCCTGGTGCAACCTTCACCCAACTTGAATGTTTTGCTGCAAAGGTCACAATCCTTAAAACAAGCTTTGAATGTCAGGACAGCCACATCTTCCCTGTTTTGCAACTGGAGTCCTCAACCTTTGCTCCCTGGCCTCCCCCTTTTTTCCCCCAGCCTCTGGGAGGGGCAGCCTCATCCCAAGCCCTGGCTGGCTGAGAAAATATAAAAAAGGCAGAGGTCATACATGCCTGTTGAAGTCTTTATTTTCCCCTTTTTTCCCCCTGTTTTCTCCAGACTGCTGGGGAGTGGTAAGCAAAGCGGAAAAAGGCAGCTGGACTAAGAGCTCTGGGCCGTCCCCTTTCCTAGGCAGATTTCCACCCCTGCATAAAAACCCACAACCACACCCAGGAGCAGGAGCAGCAGCAGCCTGTGTCGTGTTCAAGAGTTTGCAATTCCTCCTTCAGAGCTTGCGGTTAAGAAACAGGGGCAGCTGAGGCTAAGTCTCCTTTTCCCCCAAACCAGTTTTCTGAATGTTATTGGCGGGATTAACATCTGGCAACTTTCCCTGTAAGTGTGTCAGGCTTTTCCTGCTCTCTGTGTGTGTGAGAGTGAGTGAGTGTGTGTGTGTGTGTGTGAGAGAGAGAGAGAGAGAGAGAGAGAAAGGAAGAAAGGAAGGAAAGAAAGAAAAAAGAAAGAAAGAAAAAGAAAGAGAAGGAAAGGGACAGAAAGAGAATGAGAGAAAGAAAGAAAAAGAGACAGAAAAAATAAAAGGAGACAGAAAAAAGAATGAGAAAGAAAGAAAAGGAGAAAGAAAAAGCGAGAGAAACAGAAAGCGAATAAGAAAGGAAAAGACAAAGAAAGAGCACAAAAGAGACAAAAAAGAAAGAGGAAGAAGGAAAATGAGAGAGGAAGAAAGAAAAAAGAGAAAGAAACAAAGAATGAGAGAGAGAGAGAAAGCAAAAGAAACACAGAGAGAGAGAGACAGAAGAATGAGAAAGAGAAAGAGACAGACAGACAGGAGGAGAGAGAGAAAAAGAAACAGAGAGAGAGACAGAATGAGAAAGAGAGAGACAAACAGACAGACAGAAGGAGGAGAGAGAGAGAGAGAGAAAGAAACAGAGAAACAGAGAGAGAGACAGAAGAATGAGAAAGAGAAAGAGACAGACAGAAGGAGGAGAGAGAGAAAAAGAAACAGAGAGAGAGAGACAGAATGAGAAAGAGAGAGACAAACAGACAGACAGAAGGAGGAGAGAGAGAGAGAGAAACAGAGAAACAGAGAAACAGAGAGAGAGACAGGAGAATGAGAAAGAGAAAGAAAAAATTGGAAAGGAGGAAGAAGGAGGAAAAACAGAAAGGAAGAAGGAAGAGAAAGAAAGAGAAAAGGGGGCGTGCATAAGTGCACCAGCGTGCCTACCGTCCCTGTCCTAATATTCCTTTTTACTGACTATTTTCATGTATTCAAATTATGTTTATACTTTTACCTGTTACCTTATATATGCTTGACAAATAAACTTATGATTATGATTACGAAAAAAAAAGAAAGGAAAAAAAAAAGAAAAAGACACAAAGAAAAAGAAAGAAAAGAAAAAAGGAAGGAAGGAAAGAGAAAGAAAGGAAAAAGAAAAGAAAGGAAAAAAAGAAAAAGAAACAAAGAAAAAGAAAAGGAAGGAAGGAAAGAAAGAAAGAAAGAGGAAAAAGAAAGGAAAAGAAAGGAAAGAAAGAAAGAAAAAAAGAAAGAAAAAAGAAAGGAAAGGAAAGAAAGAAAGAGAAAAAGAAAGAAAGAAAGAAAAAAAGGAAAGGAAAGGAAAGGAAAGAAAGAAAAATTGCACCCTTCCTAATTCTTTCCCCACCCCATAGGGTTAAATCTACTCACAAATAGAACCAGGAAGGCACCCCATCTTCCAACCCCGCCCTTTTCCCCCTTCGAGCCAATCCCCGACTCCCTCGAGCTCCAAGCTCCTCCTCTCTCTGTCTCCGATTGGCCCTTAACTCCATGGCCCGTCTTCATCCGATGGAGAAGGCCAATCCAGAGGCTTGACGCTGCCTATGGTCTAAAAGACTTACCTCGACCTCTTTTTTTTTTTTTTCCTTTCCCGCGAGGCTTTCTGGGCGTCGTAGTCCCCGCCTGCGTCGTTTCCGCGGCGTTCTGCTAGCGCGAGGACTACAAAACCCAGAGGGTATTTCGGCGCCCATAGGCATTTAATACCATAGCGGGCAAAATCTGTCTTTAGTGCTGAGATAAGCTTAGAAGGTTAGGAAAGGTAAGTGATGCATTAAAAAAAAAATCACCTGTATTATATTCTGCATTTTTGATGGCTGTGGTTAAAAATCCCCTTTTTTTCTTTGCAAAAGGGGAATAACCTTGGCAAAACCAATTTTTCAGGCTAAGGTGCTAGTCCACATGATATTTGCAACCTTGGGAGCGAGTGGCAAACGTCGCTTTTCCATTTCTGCCTTAGGATTTTTTTGGAGAGCGGGCTGCAAAGCTGCCAACCATCGCGAGGGTCGCCTTTTCCTACCTGGCAAGGTTGTTTTTCTGCCTTTTTCCGCATTTTCCCGCAAAGCTGGGAGTTTTCCCATTTTTTCCCCTGCAAAACAACAAAAAGGTGAGTGATTTCTTTTTATCATTTTGCTTATATAGGAAGAGGAGGGGGGAAAAAAAATGCCAGTTTTATAAATCGTTTAAAAATTCAGCAGGCACACGATTAAATTTATTTTTTTTTAACGCGCACAATAAAATTTATTTTATTTTATTGAATGAATTAAGGTGTAGAATATTTTTTTTTTTTAAAAAAATGTTTAATAAAGATAAAAGGCCTTTGATAGGTACCCATCAAAGGGAATGAAAAGCGCCGGGAATTGATCGGACCGTCAAAATGGACCTCAGAGGTCATCTAGACCAACCCGCCTCCTGCGCAAGATCCCGCTTGAGTAAAACGATCAGCGAAGTTTGAAGACCTCCCAGGGAATGCTCCCAATTGCACATTCTGATTTTGGCTGCAAAAATCGTCCTTTTTATAGGCCAGTTTCTGAACGTTTTAGCAATATGGAAAGAGGGCCGAAATAGCAAGCAGAAAGTCTTTTGGGGGGGGGGAAAAATCGTTAAAGAACCTTTTGGGGGTGTTTTTTTTTTTTTTTCCCCTGTTTGGAATTCACTATCCCTTTATCGTAATTTATATATATTTTTTAAAAAAACAACAACCACTTGGAAATGGGGATGATCGTGTATGTTAGCTCAAGAGCTTTTTTTTTTTTTAAAAAATAAAAAATAAATTTATATATCACCCAATTTGCTGTATGGGGTGACTCTAGAGGGCTTAAGATAGAATAAAAATAGGAGGAGGAGGAGGAGGAGGAGGAGGAGGAGGAGGAGGAGGAGGAGGAGGTGGTGGAGGAGAAAGAGGACTGTAGGGTCCTTGGTCCTCTCTGAGCTTGGTTGTTTTCTTACAGGCGTTTCATGACCCAGCTAGGTAACCTTATCAGTGCTAGAAAGGGAGTGGGGTTTGCTGTTTATATATAATGTAACCCCACCTCCTGCTAGCACTGATGAGGTTACCTGGCTGGGTCATGAAATGTTTGCAAATAAATAACCAAGCTCGGAGAGCACCAAGGACCCCATAGTTATTCTCCTCCTCCTCCTCTTCTTCTTCTTCTTCTTCTTCTTCTTCTTCTTCTTCTTCTTCTTCTTCTTCTTCTTCTTCTTCTTCTTCTTCTTCTTCTTCTTCTTCTTCTTCTTCTTCTTCTTCTTCTTCTTCTTCTTCTTCCCCTTCCCCTTCCCCTTCCCCTTCCCCTTCCCCTTCTCCTTCTCCTTCTCCTTCCTCTTCCTCTTCCTCTTCCTCTTCCTCTTCCCCTTCCCCTTCTCCTTCTCCTTCTCCTTCTCCTTTTAAATCGGCCAAATCTATTTACTTATTTTAATTTTTAATTATTGTTGTGTCTTGTGTTTTTAAATTGGCTGTACACCACCCTGAGTCCTTCGGGAGAAGGGCGGTATAGAAATAAAATTATTATTATTATTATTATTATTATTATTATTATTATTATTATTATTATTATTATTATTATTATTATTATTCTCCTTCTTCTTCCTCCTCTTCCTCCTCCTCCTCCTCCTCCTCCTCCTCCTCCTCCCTGCAAGCTCCATTCCCTTCTAGCACTGATGATGTTACCTAGCTGGGTCACAAAACGTCTGCAAGAAAGCCACCAAACTCAGAGAGCACCAAGGACCCCACAGTCGTCCTCCTCCTCTTCCTCCTCCTCCCTCCGTAAACCTCTCTCTCTTCTAGCACTGATGATGTTACCTAGCTGGGTCACGAGACGTCCGCAGGAAAACAAAACAAGCTCAGACAGCACCTGAGTTTGTTTACTGAAATAAAACCGATCGTTAAGATTTATCTACTCGGGAAAAACTGGATTAAACCCACGGGGCTGCCACGAGCCCGATAAGATGGACACGAGTGGTTTTAACACAACCCTTTATTTATTTTCCTCCCTCAGGTCGGTTTAGTCGGAAAAACATGAGCGAAGGTGGAAATCATCACTCTGCAAGTACGGACAAGGAAGAATTTATGAATTTCTTCCCCCAAATTGTCCGAGACCTGCTGGAAAACGAACTTCACGTCCCTGAATTGTCCGATGCCGTCAACAGGCTGAAAAGGGTGAGATCCGAAGCTCTTTTTTTTTTTCTGTGTGCAAAATCCTGATTTGCAATAAAATTAGGGAAAAAAATTGGACAGTGAAGGGAAATTAAAATCTAAGCAAGAGTTTGAAGATCAGGGCATTTATACTATATCCTAGTGACCTCATTGCAAGTACAATCTAGGTACGATAAAGACATGAAAAATTATGACTTTTTTTATAAAGGACAAACAAACAGTCTTTGATCAGATATTGTTGATGATGAAAAGTTAAGAAAATGTACATATACATATACATATATATATATATATATATGTTTTTCTTCTAGCCAGGTTTTCCCTACGTAACCAAGGTTTAAACCCTACGAAGAAGTAAGATATATATATATATATATATATATATATATATATATATATATATATATATATATATATATATATATATCAGGGTGGATTTGATTTAAATCGAATTGATTTAAATCACAATTTAAATCATGATTTAAATCACTAGTAAAAAGGCTTGATTTAAATCAACTCGATTTAAATCATAATTTTGAAAGAGCAGCTGTCATCTCTGCTACTCCTTTGACCCACTGTTGACTCACCAATAGTCCCAGTGTTGCAGAATAGACAGCCTCATGCTACATAACAAAGCTCCATTTCATGCTGAATAAACTAAATTATTTATTTATCTTAAATAGAAAACTATCTTACGATAGATTTTTACCCCAAAAGTTTTTTATTAAAATAAATTTGATAAAAATCAAAAAAATCCGATTTAAATAAAAAAATCTGATTTTTTTGATTTTTTTAAAAAAATCATTGATTTTTATCCACCCTGATATATTGGTTGTAAGTCGAGGACTAGCTGTAATGCCCAGTGGGGTGAGCTGGAGACCAAGAGGAGATCAAAAAAAAAAAAAAAAAACCAGTGGGATTCAGCTGAAGTGGGATCTCTTTTTAGACACAATCGTCACAATTCCCTTACTGTCTTTTTTGGATTTTTTTTCCCCCCGTAGGTGATCGAATATAACGCCGTCGGCGGTAAATACAACCGCGGATTGACGGTGGTGGCCGCTATCCGGGAACTTGCCAAACCGAACCAGCCCGACCCGAAGACTTTCCGCATCGCCCTCGTTGTGGGTTGGTGCGTTGAACTGGTAAAAAATTCCTTTGTGACTTTTTTGTGGATGGGTTTTAAACGGCCGGCTGAGTTTTTTTGTGGGGGGCGGGAACAGAATCGCTCTTTCCTTGGTGTCCACCTCAGCCTTCTCGTGTTACTAGTCCTCAACGCCGCGATTTCTCAATGAAAGCTCCCCCGATTGGCAAAGCAGAAAGAATGTCTTTTCTTTTGCCAAGGGCCAACGTCTGATTTTGAATTGCAGCTCCAGGCGTTTTTCCTCATCGCCGATGATATCATGGACTCTTCGGTGACACGACGCGGCCGACCTTGCTGGTACAGACAGGTAATTCGAGCGGATCCGAAAAGCCTTGCTACTGAAAGACGAGGAAATCGTTTGGCCCTGAAAAAAGGATTTACGATCCCTCAGGGTCGCGGGATCAAAAATTCAGACACTTCGCCCACGGACTCCTGTTTATGACGGTTGAGGAGTCCCCGTGGGGGGGGGGGAGAGGGATATCAAGGGATCCCCTTTGGCGACCTCCTGACAAGCAAAAATCCACGAGGTGGGGGTGGGGAAGCCAGATTCACTTAACAACCGTGTGGCTGGCTTAATGACGGCAGTGATTCGCTGAACCGCTGTGGCCAGAAAGGTGGTAAAATGGGGCGAAACTCAACAAATATATCACTTGGCAAGAAAAATTTGGGGGTTAATTAGGATAGGATAGGATAAGAAGAGAGAAGAGGAGAAGAGAAGAGGATAGGATAGGATAGAGTAAGATGAAGAGAATAGGAAGAGAATACAGAATAGAATGGAATGGAATGGAATAGAATAGAATAGAATAGAATAGAATAGAATAGAATAGAATAGAATAGAATAGAATAGAATAGAATAGAAGGATAGGATAGAATAGGATAGGATAGGATAGGATAGGATAGGATAGAATAGAAGGATAGGATAGAATAGAATAGAATAGAATAGAATAGAATAGAATAGAATAGAATAGAATAGAATAGAATAGAATAGAAGGATAGGATAGGATAGGATAGAATAGAATAGAATAGAATAGAATAGAATAGAAGGATAGGATAGAATAGAATAGAATAGAATAGAATAGAATAGAATAGAATAGAATAGAATAGAATAGAATTTTGGAGAATAGAATAGAATTGAATTGAATTTTGGAGAATAGAATAGAATAGAATAGAATTTTGGAGAATAGAATAGAATAGAATTATGGAATAGAAGAGAGAATAGGAATAGAATACAGAATAGAAATTTAGAATAGAATAAAATAGAATTTTGGAGAATAGAATAGAATAGAATAGAATAGAAAACATAGAATGGAATAGAATAGAATACAAAAAACGGAATGGAATAGAATGGAATAGAATAGAATAGAGCGGAGAGGAGAGGATAAAATAACGTTTATTGTCACTTTTTTCTATAAACACACTGGCACACATTTTTTTAAAAAAAAATGCAATTCCGATGCCCTCTCGCAAAAAAAATATATAATTGTGGTCTTAAGTTGAGAATTATATGTTTAGAGACTACATTTTCGTTTCTTTTCTTCTTTTTTCTTTTGCAAAGAAGTCAAAACTAGGATTTGGGGCTGACTTGATTTCCCCGGTAATCGCTGGTTCCCTTTTTTTTTTTTTTTTGGCATCTTCTCTCGCAGGAAGGGATCGGTTTGGATGCCGTGAACGACGCGTTTCTGATGGAGTCCAGCGTTTACCAGCTGCTGAGGCGGTACTGCCGAGACCAGGCGTACTATCTGAATTTGATGGAGCTTTTTCTTCAGGTGAGCAGAAAAACTTTCCTCGTTGAGGACCGTTACATTTGACTGTTTTATTTGGGGGGCCCCGAGAAGCTGCGGAGGGCCCGAATAAATTGAATTTTTGTGACATTACGATTTTTTTCTTTTTTTTTCTTTTATTAAACAGTTTTTTTTAAAAAAACAAACAAAAACAGATATTTACATCTTCTTTTCAACATCTTCGCATCAGTAATCCATATTTATACATTTTCTCTTTCTTATCTTAATACATCTTTTATACCTATATTTCTAATATATGTTTTCTGAGGTTTTCACGGGTATTTATATGTAGGTCTTTGGTTATTCGGGTTTTCTCCCGCATAAAATTGGAAGTGTCTTGGCGACGTTTCGACGAAGTCTCATTCGTCATCTTCAGGCTGGTGTTTTCAGCTTCGTGCTTCTAGGAGCAATGTGAGATCGCAGCTGTTTCTTCCTTTTTGAGGAAAAATTTCTAATATATCATATATATATATATATATACCATTATAATATATTCTATTATTCTAATTATTCTATTTACATTTGACATAAACATGTACCTAATTTCCTTTCCACAATTTTTATTTCTTCCCATTTATTTTCTATATTTTTCCACCTAATTTAACCATTTTTCCCCCTTTTCCTCCAACCATTTATACCATTTCTCCCAGACTAAATAATATTCTGTTTCATCTTTTTCTTGTATCTCCTTCGTGAGCTTATCCATTTACGCACACTCCATAATTTTTCTAATCGCATTGTCTTCTAATGATATGTTGTTGTTTTTTCCGGTTTGGGGCGAAAGTTATTCGTGCTGCTGTAATTATGTAAATGATTAAGTATCTCATTTCTTTTTCATATGACCCAGTAATTATTTCCAGGAGGAAAGTTTCTGGCCTCATTTCTATTTGTTGATTTATAAATTCTTCTATTTGTGTTTTATGACATTTTGATTTTTAAGATTCCACCCGGAACCAAACAGTCCCACCGATTGCAAATTTTCATGTAAACTCAGGGGACAGAAAATAAAACCCAACAACTCTGAATATTGAATGCCTGTGAGGTGTGCAGCTAGTCCTCGAACTTACGACGGCAAGGGAGCCCAAAATTTCTGTGGCTACGGCCCCCTCCCTCGAGTCCACCTCTTCATTAACCTAAGAGGATTCGAACTCGCTGTAAATGCAGATAGTCCTTGACGTATGGCAATTGGGTCCAAAATTTCCGGTGTTAAGTGTGACCGTTGAATTTTGACCCCGTTTTACAACCTTCCGTGCCACGGTTGTTAAGTGAATCACTGAATAAATGCACTGTTGTAAATCGAGGATTACCTGCATTGGAGAAGGTTTTGGATTAGGGATGGAGAGAACCAGGTTCGAGTCCTCCCTTCCCTGGGAAACTGAGCCATTCATTCATTCGCCAAGCCTACCTTGAAGGGTTGTTGTGCGGCAAAACAGAAGGGAGGAAGGGATGAGCTCCTGAACGGGAAAGTTGGGGTGTAAAGCAAATAAAGAGATGAATAAGAAGGCCAAAAAGCGATGGGAAGAGATGGTTTCTGGTCTTTTTCTTCCTTTTTTAAATCTTTTTTTTTTCCTTTTAATCTTTTTCTTCTTTTCCCTGTCTGGTTCTTTCCCAGTCATCCTACCAGACCGAGCTGGGCCAAACCTTGGATCTATTTCAGATCAATCTGGATTCCTTCACCGAAGAAAGGTGAGAAGACGTTGCAGTAAAGAGACCGGTGGTCTTTGATTTACGAAAGTTTGTTTAGTGACTGTCCAAAGTTACAACATCATTGAAAAAATGACTTATGAGTTAGTTATTCTGCTAGCCTTCCTTCTGTTCATCCGTCTGCCCGTCCTTCCTTCCTTCCTTTTCCTCCCTCCCTCCCCTCCTTCCTTCCTTGGGGTTGGACTAGAAGACCTCCAAGGTCCCTTCCAGCTCTGATACTGTTATTTTTCCTTCCTTCCTTCCTTCCCTCCCTCCCTCCCTCCCTCCCTCCCTCCCTCCCCCCCTCCTTCCTTGGGGTTGGACTAGAAGACCTCCAAGATCCCTTCCAGCTCTGATACTGTTATTTTTCCTCCCTCCCTCCCTCCCTTCCTTCCTTCCTTCCTTCCTTCCTTCCTTCCTTCCTTCCTTCCTTCCTTCCTTCCTTCCTTCCTTCCTTCCTGTTGGGACTAGAAGACCTCCAAGGTCCTTCCAGCTCTGATATTGTTATTTTGCTTTCCTTCCTTCCTTCCATCCTTCCTTCCTCCTTCCTTCCTCCCTCCCTCCCGCCCTTCCTTGGAGTTGGACTAGAAGACCTCCAAGATCCCTTCCAACTCTGATATACTGTTGTTTTGCTTTCCTTCCTTCCTTCCTTCCTTCCTTCCCTCCCTCCCTCCTTTCTTCCTTCCTTCCTTCTTTCCTCCCTCCCTCCCTTCCTTCCTTCCTTCTTTCCTTCCTTCCTTCCTTCTTTCCTCCCTCCCTCCCTCCCTCCCTTCCTTCCTTCTTTCCTTCCTTCCTTCCTTCTTTCCTCCCTCCCTCCCTCCCTTCCTTCCTTCTTTCCTTCCTTCTTTCCTCCCTCCCTCCCTCCCTCCCTTCTTTCCTTCCTTCCTTCCTTCCTTCCTTCCTTCTTTCCTCCCTCCCTCCCTTCCTCCCTCCCTTCCTTCCTTCCTTCCTTCCTTCCTTCCTTCCTTCCTGTTGGACTAGAAGACCTCCAAGCTCCCTTCCATCTCTGTTATCCTGTTGAACGGTTGCAAGGAGCCGTTTCTTCTCCAAAAGGCTGAAGCTTTGTGCTTCCTTCCGCAGGTACAAAGCCATCGTGAAGCACAAAACAGCCTATTATTCGTTTTATTTACCGGTGGCGGCTGCAATGTATATGGTGAGTCCAAAGTTTGGCGTCAGCAGACAGAAAAACATTAAGTTGCATCGCTTTTTCCAATGCTTTTTTTTTTTTTTTTTGCTGAAAAGGGGCAATTTACTTTAACAACTGCAGTGTTTGCTTAACAACCACGGCAAAAAAAAAAAAAAAAAAAAAGGTCATAAAACGGAGCCCGTTATGTGACCGATCCACTTTAGGACCATCCTGAATTGCAAAACCCGATTTAGGACCGTTTTTTCAGAGTTACGCCCTTTCCCCGTGGTCACGTGATCAGAATCCAGGCGATCGGTTGGCGACTGACTCACACTTATGACGGTGTCCCAAGGTCACGTGATTCCCCTTTGGCGAAAGTCTTGACGAGCAGAGTCCATGGGGGAAGCTGGATTCACTTAACAACCGGGGTTACTCACCTTTCAGCTGCAGGGATTCACTTAGTAACTGTGGCAAGAAAGGTCGTCAAATCGTGCAAAACTCAGCAGTTGTCTCACTTAACAACGGAAATGTTGGGCTCGGTTTGTGGACATAAGTCGAGGACTACCTGTTGTTGTTTTTTTTAAGATAAATGAATGCGGCCGCAATCCCAGCTAAGGGCGAGGAACAGGCGAATATAATAATAATAATAATAATAATAATAATAATAATAATAATAATAATAATAATAATAATAATAATAATTTTATTTCTATACCGCCCTTCTCCCGAAGGACTCAGGGCGGTGTACAGCCAATTTAAAAACACAAGACACAACAATGATTAAAAATTAAAATAATTAAATAGATTTGGCCGAATATGCTAGAAGTTGTATCTTAACTCATTGCAAAGTTTATCCACGTAGTTTTGTGTTTAATTTTTTTTTCTTTCTCCTCCTCTTCCTCACTTAGGCTGGCATCGACAGCGAAGAAGAGCACGCACACGCCAAGGCCATCCTTCTCGAGATGGGGGAATTTTTTCAAATCCAGGTACCTTTTTTTGCAAGTTTTGGGGTCAAGAGATGGATGGGAAATACATTTGATAATAATAATAATAATAATATTTTTAAAAAAATTAAGATTGCTTGGGATTTGAACACGGGACATGCAGACTCGGAGGAACGAAACTCGCGAGTTTCCTTCGTTTCCCTGATTTTTTTTCGGCATCTCTGCAAAAGGTGGCCTCCATCAGGACTAGAAACCTGCTGGGGTTCTAAATAAATCCAGTGTTCTCCGAAGCCCTCTATTGGAAACAAGCCGGTACTGCACTTCCTGGCTTAAATCCCTTACCTGGGAGATTCGAAGTTGATCTGCCTTTTGTATTTAAAAAAAAAATATGTGCAAGATTCACTTTTAACTGACCGGTCTTTCACGTCTGCCTGGAATTCCTGGAATAAAAACAATTTGGGCCTTAAGTGGGGATGGGGGTGGAAAAAAATCCAGAAAAGCAGGAAGTTTTGCAAGGGTGCAGATAAACCGGTTTGGGTTCATTGTCAGCAACCGCAAAAGGGGTTGGACTAGATGACCTTCAGTCGTGATGGTGAATTTATGGCATGGGTGCCAGAGGTGGCACATAGAGCCCTCTCTGTGGGCATGCATGCCATCACCAGCTGTTCTTCCGGTTTCTGAAAAACGGCCTAAAAACGGCCCAAAAAACAGCTGGAAAACAGCCCAAAAAATGGCCTGAAAATGGCCCAAGAAAGCCCTCCCCAAATGGCCGGAAAACAGCTCAGAAAATGGCAAAGAAACAGGCTGTTTTTCGGGCCAGAAACAGCTGAAAAACCACCTGAAAATGGCCTGAAAATAGCCCAGAAAATGGAAAAGAAACAGGCTGTTTTCCAGGTCAAAAACAGCTGAAAAACAGCCTGAAAATGGTCCCCAAAACAATTTGAAAACAGCCCAAAAACCGGCCTGAAAATGGCCCCCAAAAGCCCCCCAAAACGGCAAAGAAACAGGCTGTTTTTCAGGTCAAAAACAGCTGAAAAATAGTCTGAAAATAGCCTGAAAAATGGCCTGTAAACAGCCCAGAAAATGGCAAAGAAAGAGGCTGTTTTCCAGGTCAAAAACAGCTGAAAAACAGCCTGAGAATGGCCTGAAAAAAGCCCAGAAAACGGCAAAGAAACAGGCTTTTTTCTGGGTCAAAAACAGCTGAAAAACAGCCTGAAAATGGTCCCCAAAACAACCTGAAAACAGCCCAAAAACCGGCCTGAAAATGGCCCCCAAAAGCCCCCCAAAATGGCCGGAAAACTGCCCAGAAAACAGCAAAGAAACAGGCTGTTTTTCGGGCCAAAACCAGCCGAAAACCAGCCTGAAAATGGCCTGAAAACAGCCCAGAAAACGGCAAAGAAACAGGCTTTTTTCTGGGTCAAAAACAGCTGCAAAACAGCCTGAAAATGGTCCCCAAACAACCTGAAAACAGCCCCAAAACCGGCCTGAAAATGGCCCCCAAAAGCCCCCCAAAATGGCTGGAAAACAGCCCAGAAAACGGCAAAGAAACAGGCTGTTTTTCAGGCCAAAACCAGCCGAAAAACAGCCTGAAAATGGCCGGAAAACAGCAAAGGAAACGGCAAAGAAACAGGCTGTTTTCCGGGTCAAAAACAGCTGAAAAACAGCCTGAAAATGGCCCCCAAAACCTCCCAAAATGGCCGGAAAACGGCCCAGAAAATGGCAAAGAAACAGGCTGTTTTTCGGACCAAAAACAGTAGAAAAACAGCCTGAAAATGGCCTGAAAACAGCAAAGAAAATGGCAAAGAAACAGGCTGTTTCTGGGTCAAAAACAGCTGAAAAACAGCCTGAAAATGGCCGGAAAAATGGCCGGAAAACGGCCCAGAAAATGGCAAAGAAACAGGCTATTTTTCGGGCCAAAAACAGTCGAAAAACAGCCTGAAAATGGCCTGAAAACAGCCCAGAAAATGGCAAAGGAACAAGCTGTTTTCCGGGTCAGAAACAGCTGAAAAACAGCCTGAAAATGGTCCCCAAAACATGGATTGACCGGTAAAAGATATTCCGGAAATTAAAAAGAATTACTATATTTCTCCCTGCAGGATGATTTCCTCGACAATTTTGGGGACCCCCAAGTGACGGGGAAAATAGGGACGGATATTCAGGATAACAAATGCAGCTGGTTGGTGGTACAGAGCCTCAAACAAGCATCGCCGGAGCAGAGGAAGATTTTGGAGGTAACCTGGTTAGCTAAAACAACAAACCGAGTTTTCCAACTCAGCCACTGAATCGACCTCAAATTGACTGCTGACTCTCTGGAAATTCGCACACCCCCTTCTAGTTACTCCTTGATTTACGACCACAATTCGCCCCAAAATTTCCATCGCTAAGCGAGAACCTTGTTAAGTGATCTTTGTCACGCTTTACACCCTGTCTTGGCGCAGTCGTTAAGTGAAATCCCTACAATTGTTAAGTTTAGGAACGGGGTCGAAGTGAGTTCCGCCCCATTTTATGACTTTTCTTGCAGCGGTTGTTAAGCGAATCGCCGCAGGTATTAAGTTAGTCACCCGGTTGTTAAGTGAATCCGGCTTCTCCATGGACTTGGCTTCTCAGAAGGTCTCAAAAGGGGATCACGTGACACCCCCCCGGGACACTGCCACTGTCGTAAGTGTGAGTCAATAGCCAAGCATCCGAATTTCGATCATGTGGCCACGGGGATTGCGCAACGGTCATAAGTGTGAAAAACGGTCCTAAGTCGCTTTTTTCCAGTGCCGTGGTAACTTCGAACGGTCACTAAACAAAGCGTTATAAGTTGAGGACTATTTCCATAGCACATCGTTCAAAAAAAAAAAAAAGAACCATTTCTTAAGAGCTGAAATTCTGCAAATTCCAAAAAAATAGGATAATTTCTAAAGTTAGGTCCTGCAAACCCAGCCTGGGAGAGAGAGAAAAGTTGGAAAAATTAACTCTTAAAACTGTCCAAATTTTTATTTTATTTATTTTTTGGGGAAATCCCCGCCTAGGAGAACTACGGTCAAAAGGATCCGGAGAAAATTAATCGCGTGAAGGCTCTCTACGAAAAACAGGATTTAAAAGCCGTTTATAAAAACTACGAAGAAAACAGCTACCAACAGATCGTGGGTTTAATCGCCCAACACGCCGTCCGTTTGCCCGGCCGCATTTTTCTCGATTTAGCCAACAAACTCTACAAAAGGGAAAAATAATTTCTGCAGAGAAATCTGGATTTTATTTTTATTTTTTAGCTGGGACTTGAGATAAAAGCAAAAAAAAATTTATTTAGAACGGTTGTGGGCTCATTTAGAAACGGGAAAAAGGGCGGGGGTGAGAAAAAAAAGAGGAATATTTTCCTTGGGTTACACCCTCAATGGGATTTTATTTTTATTTTTCTTTCGATAGGGGGTGCTATTTAGGAAGGGCGGATAAATTTCATTTTTCTTCCCCAGAGGATAAACCCAGGGATTTATCTTAAGGGATGAAGGCCGCTTTTATTTTTGAGTGGTGGGGTGGCTTAGAGATGGAGCCTCTCGCCTCACAATCAGGAGGCTGTGAGTTCGATCCTAGGTAGAGGCAGATATTTCTCTCACACAATGAGAATATATCTGCTGAACAAAACTCGGCACTGGTGACAAGAAGGGCATCCGGCCAGTAAAACACTCAGCTCCATTCAGTTGCCCAGACTCCACCCCGCAAAGGTCATTAAAAGATAATGTTTCAGGCTGCTTTTTTCCATTTTTTTCATCCTTCTCGAGCCTCCGATGGGGCCGTGAATCCTTGCCACCGGGGTCGGCGGTTGGGGATGATTGGAACTGTAGTCCATTTAGGAAACGGACGAGTTGCTGCTTGGACGTTATTGGTCTTCGATGCCGGACGAGGCTCGCTAAGCTGGGATCCGTCTTTGGGTGATGGTGGCGAGGTCTTTTAAGGGGTTGGTTGGAAGACTATGTAGTACCAATAATAAATTATTTTCCAGTTGGATTTTGTGTGTTGAAAAGGGGCGACCGAGGGAAGATTGTGGCTTTTTTCCCCTTCTTCTCTCCTTCCTTCCTTCTCTGTTCAAGCCAGAGGAAGGTAAATCCTCGTCTTAACGACCGCAATTTAACCCGGAGTCTCCGCGACTAAGCAAGGCAGTTCTTAAATGAGTGGTGCCTGATTTTAATGACTTTTTTTGCCTCGGTTGTTAAGCGAATCATTGCTGTTGTTCAGTGAATTAGGCTGTTGTTAAGTGAATATAATAATAAAGCACCTATAACACCAATAATATAACATTGCAGTTGTTAAGTGAATCAGCTGTTAAGTGAATATAATAATAACAAGGAAATTTTATGATTGGATAGAAAAGAGAAATAGATAAAAGATTTTGATAATGAAATAGGAGAACGTTGTATTAAATGTATTGTACTTGGGGAGGAAAACATTGAAATAGAGAAGTGGAAATTATAAGGGAAGGAATGAAGATAGGAGGAGTAATTAAAAAGAAGAAGTTACTGAAGAAACACCGAGATGAAACACGGAAGGATTGATGTATTATGTGTTTGTTTGTGTAAGAAAATAAAATAAATAAATAATAATAATAACCAGAGCTCTGGTGGTGCAGCAGACTAAAGCACTGTTATTAACATCAGCTGCCTGCAATTACTGCAAGTTCGAATCTCACCAGGTTCAAGGTTGACTCAGCCTTCCATCCTTTCTAAGGTAGGTAAAATGAGGACCCGGATTGTGGGGGCAATAAGATGACTTTGTATAAAATATACAAAAAGTATGAAGGCTATTGTTTAACGCATTGTAAGCCGCCCTGAGTCTCCGGAGAAGGGCGGCATATAAATCAAATCAAAAAAATAAAGCATCAATAACAACAATAATATAATAATAATCATTGCAGTTAAGTGAATATAATAATATAGCAACTAGCAGCAATAATTATTATATGATGATAATCATTGCAGTTCTCAAGTGAATATAATAAAGCAATAATAACATAGTAATAGTATTAGTATTACTAGTAGTAATAATAGTATTAATAGTATTAATACTAATAGTATTAGTATTAGTAGTAATAATAACATAGTAATATGATAATATAATATATAATATAATAATAATATGACAATAATAGCAACCTGTATCAACCATCGGTGCCAGCCAATGCTATTTGTGATACGTTTTTAAATGTTCAGTTGACTCAGTTTCGTGTTTAATGAATAAAAGATTATGAATAATAATTATAATTTCTCTGCTGACTTTGCAAGTCGAAACGGTTTCACATTTAATATGTGAGTGCAGCAAAATCGCGCAAACTGATTACAAAGCTAGACACGACCGAGTTCCTAATTTAATCCACTGGTCCTTAGGTAAAAAAAAATACGACTTAACCTGTATCCGAAAACAAAGTGGGAAAAGTTACCGAAAATGAGAAGGTGAAGATCTTGTGGGACTTTCGAATACAGGCGGATCGTCACTTGGAACACAACACGCCAGATAATCACAGTTGTCAAAAACCAAAATTTTGGTTTTTGTATAAATTAAATTTATTTTTAAATGTTCGTTGACTGAGTTTCATATTTAATGAATAAAAATAATAATAATAATACAGACGCTACCTTAGCAGCTCTTAGGTCCTTGGTTAAGACTTGAACTCTTAAGTTTTTACCAGTCCCAGACTGTGAATTGAATTGAACAGTAAATCTATAGTCATCATCCTCCATTGCTCATCATGTAAAAAATACGACTTAACCTGTATCCAAAAAGTCAAGAGAATATAAAGTGCAAAAAGTTCTTGAAAATGAGAAGGAGACGATCTTGTGGGACTTTCGAATACAGGCGGATCGTCACTTGGAACACAACACGCCAGATAATCACAGTTGTCAAAAACCAAAATTTTGGTTTTTGTATAAATTAAATTTATTTTTAAATGTTCGTTGACTGAGTTTCATATTTAATGAATAAAAATAATAATAATAATACAGACGCTACCTTAGCAGCTCTTAGGTCCTTGGTTAAGACTTGAACTCTTAAGTTTTTACCAGTCCCAGACTGTGAATTGAATTGAACAGTAAATCTATAGTCATCATCCTCCATTGCTCATCATGTAAAAAATACGACTTAACCTGTATCCAAAAAGTCAAGAGAATATAAAGTGCAAAAAGTTCTTGAAAATGAGAAGGAGACGATCTTGTGGGACTTTCGAATACAGACGGATCGTCATTTGGAACACAACACGCCAGATATCACAGTTGTCGAAAACTGAAGCGTACAATTTATTGATATCACTGTACCAGGATCTATCTATCTATCTATCTATCTATCTATCTATCTATCTATCTATCTATCTATCTATCTATCTATCTATCATCTATCTATCCTCTCACACACAATCTATTATCTCTCTCTCTTGTCTATCATCTATGTCTATATCTATTCTCTTGCACACAATCTATCATCTCTCTTGTCTATCATCTATATCTATTCTCTTGCACACAATCTATCATCTCTCTCTGTGTGTGTGAATGGGTTGCTTCTCCAAATTAAAACACGCACCCCCCACTTCTTCAAAAGATCCTGAACTGCTCACAATCAGAACTATCCAAGTTCTTCAACTTCAGCTTCCTTCCGGCGGGGGGGGGGTTGAGCTGGATGACCTCCAGGGGCTCCCTTTGGCATCTCTTTCCCGGAGACACCGATTTAGTCCAGCATGGCAAGTGTTAAATGGGGGGGGGGGAGAGAGAGAAATTGCAATGTGAGCAGGCTTTTAGCTCCTCCTCCTCCTCCTCCTCCTCCTCCCTGCTTGGCTGGGGTGAGCTCAGCCCCCGGGGAAGGCTGGCACGGCTGGGCAGGGCTGGGTTGGACCAAACCCTGCAGCAAGAGATCAGGGAAGGACAGACGGGCAGTCAGACAGACGGAGGCAGGTGAGTGTCCTTGAGGGCGGACACCCAGCAGCAGCCCCCTCCTCACCTCCCTCCCACCCACCTAAAAAACACCAGGCTGGCTTTGTGATGGATGAAGGGATGGATGGATGGATAGATGGATGAGTGACAGGACCAGGAAATAAAACCAGGGCAGATCCTGGCTTGTCTTCCTGGCTGGCAAAACCCCTGCCCTCCCCCCTCCCCCCCCCGCCGTCTGAGCATCCTTCAGGTATGTCCCACCTGCCTTCCTTATTCTTTTTTTTTCTTTCTTTCTTTTTTTTTTAATGTGCATCCCTGCATTGCTTCCTTCCACGATGCCCTCTTCTCCCATCCAAATCTTGTTTTGTTTCCAGGGAGGAGGAAACGCGGGGGAGTTTGAGGAGGCGAAGCTGTCGCCATTCGAACTCTGGACACACCCCGAAGACCTTTCCCCAGGTCTCCCCCACACACACACACCCCCATCCTTTTTGCCTCCCTTCCCCTTTCTTCCCATCCCTCGAAATCAGGGTGTCTCGGTTTTATTTTTGGGGGGGGTGGGGGGCAGGAGTAAGAGTGGGAAGGGAGGGGTCACCCTTCTCCTTTACCGGGTGGAAGGCTGCCTGCACTGTCATCTCTCTGCAGTGACTGCCTGCAGAAACATCCCCCACCCCACCCGGAAACCTGGTACAATTATTTGAGCAGGTTACTTCTGTCTGTTGTTTCCTTCCTGGGTGGGGGGTTTCTTAGTCTTTGAGCTGTGCAGCCTAGTGGTCTCAGGCCCAGATTTGGGTTCCAATGTCCCCCTCTGCTAGTTTTCCTTCTTCTCCCCCCCCCCCGATGGGCTCAGCCCCCTCCCCAGGCTAAAAGCAGAGCTGAACCCCAATATCAAACTGAGATTTGGGGGGAGGGGAAACTACCCGTCGAAGGTATTTTAGCACCGGATAGCATCAAATCTGACGAACGAGAGTCCTCTGCGCTCGTGCAGAGGGCCTTTCGAAGGGGGTGGAATTAAAATTAAAAATAGGGGGGGATCTAGAGTTGGGTGGGCATCACATTGTTGGCTGAAGCAGGATTCAATCTGCTGAGCTGATAATTCTGGATACAAGCAAAGCCGTATTCAGAGAACCGTGTCAGCGAGTCGGGCTGGATTGTAATATTATGGGTCTGTTTAGGGTTGAAATGTTATTTTATCTCCTTCTCTGCTGTGCCAACCACAAAGGTTGTGAAGAAAATCCAATTTCCAGCCATTGCAGGTATATATATATATATATATATATACACACCTTGAAAGGATCTTAAAATATTGGTTTTCTAGACAAGGTGATTTTGTTGGGACAGCATTTAGCAGCGTTTAGCAAAACCAAACCCCCCAGATGAA